>NC_061098.1:37119444-37144904 GCF_015104395.2 Macrobrachium nipponense | reverse complement strand
ATTATCTCTAACATAAAACTGAATTAAAACTAACTTTTGTAAGATAATTAAATTTTCGAAACAATAGAAAAATGAAATGAAATGTTGTCTATTATTATTATTATTATTATTATTATTATTATTATTATTATTCTTATTATTATTATTATTATTATATTATTATTTATTCATTATTAATTATTATTATTATTATTATTATTATTATTTTTTTTTTTTTTTTTTTGCTCTATCACAGTCCTCCAATTCGACTGGGTGGTATTTATAGTGTGGGGTTCCGGGTTGCATCCTGCCTCCTTAGGAGTCCATCACTCTTCTTTAACTATGTGTGCCGTTTCTAGGATCACACTCTTCTGCATGAGTCCTGGAGCTACTTCAGCCTCTAGTTTTTCTAGATTCCATTTTCAGGGATTTTGGGATCGTGCCTAGTGCTCCTATGATTATGGGTACGATTTTCCACTGGCATATCCCATATCCTTCTTATTTCTATTTCAGATCTTGATACTTATCCAATTTTTCCCTCTCTTTCTCTTCAACTCTGGTGTCCCATGGTATTGCGACATCAATGAGTGATACTTTCTTCTTGACCTTGTCAATCAACGTCACGTCTGGTCTGTTTGCACGTATCACCCTATCCGTTCTGATACCATAGTCCCAGAGGATCTTTGCCTGATCGTTTTCTATCACTCCTTCAGGTTGGTGCTCGTACCACTTATTACTGCAAGGTAGCTGATGTTTCTTGCACAGGCTCCAGTGGAGGGCTTTTGCTACTGAATCATGCCTCTTTTTGTACTGGTTCTGTGCAAGTGCCGGGCATTCACTTGCTATGTGGTTTATGGTTTCACTTTTCGTATTGCACTTCCTACATATGGGAGAGATGTTATTTCCGTCTATCGTACTTTGAACATATCTGGTTCTTAGGGCCTGATCTTGTGCCGCTGTTATCATTCCTTCAGTTTCCTTCTTTAGCTCTCCCCTCTGTAGCCATTGCCAATTGTCATCGCTGGCTAGTTCTTTAGTCTGTCTCATGTATTGTCCATGCATTGGTTTGTTGTGCCAGGTCCTCTGTTTCTTTCTGTCTTTCTCCTGTCTCTGTATATTTCTGGGTCTTCGTCTGCTTTTATTAGTCCTTCTTCCCATGCACTCTTTAGCCACTCGTCTTCACTGGTTTTCAGATATTGCCCCAGTGCTCTGTTTTCGATGTTGACGCAGTCCTCTATACTTAGTAGTCCTCTCCCTCCTTCCTTTCGTGTTATGTATAGTCTGTCCGTATTTGCTCTTGGGTGTAGTGCTTTGTGTATTGTCATATGTTTCCTGGTTTTCTGATCTATGCTGCGGAGTTCTGCCTTCGTCCATTCCACTATTCCTGCGCTGTATCTGATTACTGGCACTGCCCATGTGTTTATGGCTTTTATCATATTTCCGGCGTTGAGTTTTGACTTGAGTATCGCCTTGATCTCTGCATATATTCTTTCCTGATCGTGTCCTTCATCTCTTGGTGTTTTATATCTCCTCCTTCCATTATTCCCAGGTATTTGTATCCTGTCTCATCTATGTGTTTGATGTTGTTCCATCTGGTAGCTTTATCCCTTCAGTTCTCGTTACTTTGCCTTTTTTTATGTTGACTAAGGCGCATTTTTCTATTCCAAACTCCATCCTGATGTCCTCAGATACAATCCTTACAGTCTGGATTAGGGTATCTATTTCCTTGATGCTCTTACCATACAGCTTGATGTCGTCCATGAACATCAGATGGTTGATTCTGTTGCCTCTTTTCTTGAGTTGGTACCCGACATCCATCTTCTGTAGTACTTTGTCATGGGGAATCATGGCTACTACGAAGAGTAGTGGGGACAGTGAGTCGCCCTGGAAGATCCCTCTCCTGATATTAACCTCTGCTAGTCTTATTCCAGAGCTTGGAAGGAGGATTGTATTCCAGTTGCGCATTGTATTTTGAGGAAGCTGATGGTATTTTCCTCTGCCCCATATATTTTCAGGCATTCTATTAGCCATGTGTGTGGTATCATGTCGAATGCTTTCTTATAGTCTATCCATGCCATGCTTAGGTTGGTTTTGTTTTTCCTTCTCCTACTGTTCTTCATTACCATTTGTCTATCAGGAGCTGGTCTTTTGTGCCCCTACACTTCCTTCTGCAGCCTTTCTGTTGGTGGGGGATGGTGTTTGTTTCCTCTAGGTAGTTGTATAGCCTTTCACTGATGATACCTGTTAGTAACTTCCACATTATTGGTAGGCAGGTGATAGGCCTGTTAGTTACTGGCTATATTTCCCTTACTCTTGTCTTTTTGTACTAAGGATGCTCTTCCTGTGGTCATCCATTTGGGTGCTTGGTGATTTGAGATACAATGCTGGAGTTGTTCTGCTATTCGTGGGTGTAGGGCCTTGAAGTTTTTGAGCCAGTATCCATGGACTTCATCGGGACCTGGGGCTTTCCAGTTTGGCATTTTCTTTAGTTGGTGTCTGACTGTGTCTGTCGTGATGTCTGTGAATCTTTGTTTTATTCTCCCTGTTTCTTCTTCCTTGACTTCCTGGAGCCATGTTGCATGTTTGTTGTGTGATACCGGATTGCTCCATATGTTTTCCCAGAGTCTCTTACTTGGTTCGGCTTCAGGAATTTCTGGGTGGTTGTCTTCCCCTCTTAGTTGGCTGTATAGTCTTTTCTGGTTGGTTCCGAATAGTTTGTTCTGTTGGTATCCCTTATTCCTGTTCATGTATCGTTGGATCTTATGTGCTTTGGCCTTAAGCCTCTGTTTTACATCTTCTATTGTGTTTTTTAATCCCCTCTCTTGTACTTTGTATTTCTCGTTGAGTTCCTCCCTTGTTTTCTTGCTTCTTAGCCTTTTTTCTGCCATCTCTTTCAGTTTACTCAAGTCAGATCTCATCACCATGATTTGCTTTTCCAGTCGCCTTTTCCAAGGAGGTTGCTGTTTTGGTTTCTGTTGGGTTGGTTGTGCTGGTGGTGTTCGAATTCCCATCAGTTCTGCTACTAATCTTGCTCCTGCATATGTCAAGTTATTTGTTTCTGTGATACTGGTTGTGTGTATTATGCCCATTATTTCATTGACATCACTTGTTTTCTCCCTTAATTTCTTGGTGTTGTAGGCTTTCATGGGGGGGATCTTTGTTCTCTCTGTATCTGGCTCCATCCATTGTCTAATCTCTTTTACTAACCCACTTCCGTCCTCTCTGTTACTTCGTCGGTGTTTCTTCGTGTGTCGTTGTTGATATCTCATCCTCCCTGTCGTCTTCTGTGGCATCGTCTCTCAGTTCGTCTCTTCGTGTAATTCGTTGTCGTGTGACATTTCCCTTTCCAGTTCTTCTCTTTCTGTTGGGGAGAGCCAGTTCTTTTTCTTTATGTTCCTTACTTGGTCTGCCAGCTCATGCTCTGTTTGGGGGGTGTTATTCCTCTCATTCCAGATGTTGACCAATCTTCTTCTATATCCTCTCTCCGTCTGGGGTGCTTTTGATGTAGCATCTCCATATTTCCTTATTTTCTTCTCTTGTCCATTTCTTCCTTTTTGCCTCTGTAGCTCCAATCTCAGGCTGTTGATTATTGTCGTTGTGGTGATCAGTTGCTGGATGACGACCTCCAAGTACCTGACCGTCTTCCCCTTCAATTGGGTTGAATACCTGGTTGCCGGACGAAGCTCCTCTGTTGCCAGAGGTTCCATTTACGTCGTTGTCGGTTAATCCTTCATTTCTTTCCATCATTGCTGAGTTTTGCTATTTAACCCATAGCTGGACCTACCCCATCAGGGATAGGTATCATTTACAGCTGAGTAGACTGAGGAAATTATGGTAAAGATCCTTTCCCAAGGAATCAACGCCGAGGAGAGCGGTCACCCATCCAACGACTGACCAGAGCCAGTGTTGCTAACTTGACTTAAGTCTATTGACGACCTATATTATTATTGTTATTATTATTTTATTATTATTATTATTATTATTATTATTATTATTATTATTATTACGGAAATATCAACAATCATTAACAGCATAACAACTGCTTCCAAACATAACAAATAAATTGAAAACTCTTGAAAGTTTGGCCTAACTTCCTAACTACAAAAAGAACAAAAAACAAACAAAATACACAAATTACTTTCAAGGCAAAACGCTCCTCGCAAAAGCAAAATTTAATTGATACACACTTAAATGCATTTCATTTCACATAATTTATTTTCATAAAGAGTTTGGGAAATAATATAATAAATATTCTATAATATAAGTAATAAACCAAAATTGAAATACGTTCTATAAATAGCCTAGATGGTTTTGAGGGGTGGAGCCAAGTGGCCCAACTAAGTTATCCCATAAATACAAATCCTTTAGTACTAGATTAGCATATCCAGTAATGTGTTCTTAGCATAGATTAATTAATAAAATAACATCCTTGCAAAATTGATGCTTTGATGACTTACACAACCCACGGCTACAAAACCTGGTGTGTAACAATCTTTGTTGACCAGATTCGTATTTTATTGGGAATACAGGTAATTATAGTAAGTCAATCTAGGGCAAAAATTAGATACAGCCTATCACAAGTTGGTTAGAGTAGACATTTACGGTTTTGTGATCCTTGGCCACATCCAAATAACATATCAAACATCTACCATTATTTAAATAGTCAATCCAGGCGATATAAGACGGAGGACAGAATGAGAGAGAGAGAGAGAGAGGAGAGAGAGCGAGAGAGAGAGAGGAGAGAGGAGAGGAGAGAGAGAGAGAGAGCTGCTTATAGGATAATCAAAAAGGATATTTCTGTCTGAATAATATTAATAGAATAGTCAGTTCCAACAATATTTAAGCATTTTTATTTAGAAAATGTGATAGCGATTAAAAACAATGCGATGTGGTAAGATTTCAAAATAGTGATTTTCCAAATAATATATGATAACATGTGTCTTAAATCAGAAGGTCTCGAGTATATCCGTTAGATAATAACTAAACAGGAATAAAAACTAGCTCTCTCTCTCTCTCTCTCTCCTCTCTCTCTCTCTCTGCCCATATGTATGTATTTCATTCAATATTGCATTTCTTTGCGTGATTACCGTAATTTCCCTCCTCCTTCCTTTCGAACGATTCTAACTATGTACTGGTTGTTTGAACGTTGCCACTTTCAGGGCAAGAAGGGCATGATCTCACCGAGCCAGGCCTGGAGGGGCGACACTGCTTTTGTAACTGGGTATACATATACATATATATAGATATATCTATCTAAATATATCTATATATATATATATATATATATATATATATATATATATAACACACACATATTATATAAATATATATATAGTATATATATATATATATACTATATATATACATATATATATATATATATAACACACACACATATATATATATCTATATATATATATATATATATATATATATATATATATAGATATATATATATATATATATATATATATATATACATATGAGTTATCACATCACCGTGATTCATATATATGCATTAGGCTACAAATGTCCTTTAATATCTGATTCGCTCTCCCTCAGAATTAATATATTTTCATATATGTTCACCGAAGGAGAATTTTTAGGTGTAGTATATGAAATTCGTCGGCTCAAGGGCGCGATCCACTGAACCAAGAATTCAGGACGTATAGTGAAACACTGTTTACCCACAAGACAATCATGAGTTAGCTTCTTATCAACAAATTCCCCTTCGGTTAACATACGTATATGAAAATATATTAATTCCGAGGGAGCGAAGCAGAAATTAAGTATAATATATATATATATATATATATATATACTATATATATATATATATATATATATATATATATATATATATATGAACACAGAAACTTTGGATAACTTTTTAGATAGAATCCGAAATAAATAAAAGATGATTATAAAAGCCGTGGGACTTTGTTGCACAATCTCTTAAGAAAACTAATAAAAAGAGCAAACGAAAAGAGATTAAAGAGAGATAATGAGAAGAGACGATCGGCATGAGTGAATGCATTATTTGATAAAGGATGGAAAACAGGATATGAAAAACGAAGGAAAGAATAAGGACATAATAGAAAATCCGCCAGTTCTTTTTCTTTCAAAAACACAATTATGTTCTCAATGCTTGAGTAACTGATTTTGGCCAAACATTATGCTTTTCATGAAAGACAACATAAATATAGCAACTGCGCATTATCTTATTCATGGCATAAAACAAAAATATATCAGCTAAACATTGTCATAATTATGACATAAAACAGAAATATATCAGGTGTAAACGCTGTTTTGTCCATGACTTACAAAAAAAAAAAAAAAAAAAAAAAAAAAAATCCTCTACACACTCCTATTCATGAAATAATGCATAGAAAATATATCAGGTAAACATCGCTCTATTAATTGCATAAAACAGAAATGTATCGGCTAAACATTGCATTATTCATGACAAAGAATAGAAATATGCCAGTAAAACATTGCCCTGTTCATGGCATAAGAAATATATCAGTTAAGTATTCACCTACTCTTGACATAAAGGACAGAAAT
This sequence comes from Macrobrachium nipponense, assembly GCF_015104395.2. NCBI lineage: Eukaryota > Metazoa > Arthropoda > Malacostraca > Decapoda > Palaemonidae > Macrobrachium > Macrobrachium nipponense. The sequence continues at coordinate 37,138,361 of NC_061098.1, read as the reverse complement.
ATATCTAGTAAAGATTGACCAATTCATAACGTAAAACATAAGAATACATCAGGTAAACATTTCCTTATTCATGGCATAAAACAAAAAATATCAGGTACATATTGCCTATTCATGGAATAAAACATCTAAATATATCAGCTAGGCATAAGACATCAGAATATATCAGCTAAACATTCCCATACCCATGACATAAAAAATATATCTGCTAAACTTTACCCTATTCATGGCATAAAAAATCAAAATATATGAAAGCAAGACATCATCAAATGACATACGTACACCATCATCTCCCCTATGACTAAATCTATGTCGGGTAAACATTACCTGAAATTCGACGTAAAACACTACTACAGATTCCACCTACATGTCACAGTATGACATTAAGCATCAAAATATGTCTGCCTGTCTGTCTGTCTCTCTATTGGCCTGTCCGCACTAACGGGCATTCCCGTCGGCACTTCCAGCCGTTTATATTTTCTCTCGCTTCTGAAACAGTTACTAGACAATCTCATGGTTCCGGCTCCATACCCGGTAGGTCAGTATAATGGAACAGATTATGGGAACTATGTCTGGCAGTCAGTCAGTGTAAAAGAACAGCTTATGGGAACTGTCTGCCCATAGGTCAATATAATGGAACAGGTTATGGGAACTATGTCTGCCCACCGGTCATTGTAAAGGAACAGGTTATGGGAATAATGTTTGGTCGTCGGGCAGTGCCCGCTAGTGTAGACAGGGCATTATTTGACACATTCCAAGAAAGGTTATTCTCTCTCTCTCTCAAGGGGGAACCGCAATATATAGGAAAGACAAAAAACAAGGAAAAATATATGAGAAATATAGTAACTCAGAATGTGAACTAATAGCGGTAGAATTTGAATCTGAAAAATTAATGAACATAGTAATATATAGACCTCCTAATACTAAAGAGTTTGACTTAATAATAGAAAAATTAGATGATATATGTAGAAATCACAAGGACTGGACTATTCTCCTATCTGGAGACTTCAACTTTCCTTTCGTAGACTGGAAAGAACGAAAAGGAGATTGTGGTTGTACTTATACATATAAAAAAGAGAGTAATAGTAGTGCAGAAGATAAGTGGCAATTCGAAAAGCTATTAGATATGCTACTAGAATACAACATTCAACAAATAAATCACCTGCCAACAAGAAAGGAAAATACTTTAGACCTAGTATTTGTGAACGAGATGAATTATGATAAAGAAATAATAGTTTATAATGCGAGTATTTCAGACCATAATGTCATAGAATTAACAGTCCATTCCAAAGCAAGTGAAAACAGAGATAAGCAAGAAATGAAAAAGTGTGAAGGATATGGAAAATACAACTTCTACAGTAAAAATATAAAATGGTCAGAAATAAATGAAGAATTAAACAAAGATTGGGATAACATTTTCGTAAGTGATGACATAAGGGTAAATACGGAGATATTATATAAAATATTAGAGAAAATAGTGGATAAATATATACCGAAGAAGAAAAGTAAACATCAGTCATGCATACCAAGAGACAGAAGGATCTTGTTCCAGAAAATCAGAAAGTGGAAAAAAGGTCTTGCAAAAGAAAAAAATGCATGGAAAGTTATAGAACTAAAAGGTAAGATAGAAAATGCAGAACAAAAGATTATACAATCAAAAGAAAATGAAAAACGGGACTTGGAAGAAAAAACCCTAATAAATATCAAGCAAAACCCCAAACTATTATACTCATACGCAAAAAAGATTAATAAAAGAAGAATAGAAATAGGCCCTCTAAGAATTGAAGGGAGATTAACGAATGAAAAAAAGGAAATTTGCAACATATTGGCAGAACGATATAAGAGAGAATTCACCCCTAGAATAGATAATGAAGATAATGATATAGAAGTAAGGGACAAAAATAGTGGATATTCAGCTGACATAGATATTAATGAAGCTGATATTGTGCAGGCTATTAATGAAATAAAAATGGAGATGCAGTAGGGCCTGATGGAGTTCCTGCTATTTTGTTAAAGAAAGTAGTTCATTCTATCGCAAAGCCACTTGCAATATTATTAAGACAAAGTGTAGATACAGGCACGATTTATGATGAGCAAAAATTAGCATATATTAATTACCCCTACATTCAAAAGTGGATCAAGACTAGAGGCAAGTAATTATAGGCCTGTGAGTCTAACATCACATATTATGAAAGTGTATGAAAGGGTGATGAAGAAAAATATTATGAAACATTTAATAAAAAATAATCTGTTTAATATAGGACAACATGGTTTCGTACCCGGAAAAAGTATGCAAACCCAACTGTTAGTCCTGTGACAACATATACAAAAATATGAAAAGCGGAAATGAAACAGATGTGGTTTATCTAGACTTTGCAAAAGCTTTTGACAAGGTAGACCATAATATATTAGCGAAGAAAATTAGAAAACATAATATAGTGGATAAAGTAGGAAGATGGTTAAAAGAATTTTTACACAACAGAAAACCGATAGTTATTGCAAACGATGAGAAATTGGATAAAGCTGAGGTAATTTCCGGTGTTCCACAAGGTACGGTGTTAGCTGCATTACTGCTTGTTATTATGATTGCAGACATAGACAGTAATGTTAAGGACTCGGTAGTGAGTAGTTTCGCCGATGACACAAGAATAAGTAGAGAAATTACTTGTGATGAAGATAGGAATGCGCTACAAAGAGACCTAAACAAAGCATATGATTGGGCACAGGTAAATAGGATGGTATTTAACTTTGATAAATTTGAATCAATAAATTATGGAGACAGAGAAGAAAAGCTATATGCATATAGGGGACCTAGTAATGAGACAATCACAAATAAGGAAGCAGTTAAAGACCTTGGTGTGATGATGAATAGGAACATGTTATGCAACAATCAAATAGCAATTCTATTGGCAAAATGTAAAGCAAAAATGGGAATGTTGTTACGGCACTTCAAAAATTGCACAAATAGAGTGTGTACAAAGGTCCTTTACAGATAGAATAGAAGAAGTTAAAGACCTTGACTACTGTGAAAGACTACAATCCTTAAAATTATATAGTCTAGAAAGGAGAAGAGAACGCTACATGATAATTCAGGCATGGAAACAGATAGAAGGAATAGCTGAAAACATCATGGAGCTAAAAATATCAGAAAGAGCAAGCAGAGGTAGATTAATAGTGCCCAAAACTATACAAGGAAAAATAAGGAAAGCACACAGGACATTAATCCACTACGCACCAGCATCGATAGTGCAGCGTCTATTCAATGCGTTGCCAGCTCATCTGAGGAATATATCAGGAGTGAGCGTAGATGTGTTTAAGAATAAGCTCGACAAATATCTAAACTGCATCCCAGACCATCCAAGATTGGAAGACGCAAAATATACCGGAAGATGTACTAGCAACTCTCTGGTAGACATTAGAGGTGCCTCACACTGAGGGACCTGGGGCAACCCGAACGAACTGTAAGGTCTGTAAGGTAAGGTCTCTCTCTCTCTCTCTCTCTCTCTCTCTAAATAGAATCACTTTTGATAATCATAAATTTCACTCTTGTGAAATTTAAACGTTTATATGTCTGTCCTGTCTGTCTGTCTCTCCCCTTCCTTGTTAAAGAACGATTCATTCAACAGAATGTGCCATTCCCCGCCTCACCCCTCTTCTCTCTCTCTCTCTCTCTCTCTCTCTCTCTCTCTCTCTCTCTCTCTCTGAAAAACATAATCACTAAAAGGCATCCACTTCTCTATGAGCTAAAATCTTATTAATCCCAATAAAATCAGGATCAGCACTGTAATATATGGTGTCCATAAAGTCCCAGTATCATTACAAGTATTTATTGCTCAGAATGGTACTGGGACTTTATGGACACCCTGTATATCACGCAGTCACTACAGGCCATGTGTTGTATTTAAGCAATGCGGGTATGAAGACTCGCGGCACTACACTACGCTTACTCTTTGGCGCTCTCGTTACGTGTAATTAAAACTCACAGGATTATAATAACAGATGTGTGTCCACGTAATTGCTTATTAGACATTGCAGCTCCTCGGCCACATCGCCGCCAACGAAGAATAGAGGAAAGCTTAAGATTAATGCATGTTGATTCTAGTTGGTAAAGAAAGGGTTAAAATAATTTAAGAAGCATTAAAACTTTGGGAACTTTTCAGTCAGTTCTGCTATGATATATTTTTAAGACGATGAACAATTCCCGTTTTCTGTTGTTATGATTGACACAAGAGAAGACGATGTCCAGGATAGATTAAGATGAAGAAGGCGGACTAGAAACGGCGACCCCGCATAGGAATGGGAAAAGCTGAAGGCAAAGAAGAAGAAGAGTGACACATATACTACATAGAGTTCAGAATCACGTATCATTTCTTTATTTTTGTCTTTTGTTAATAAAAGTTGGACAAACATTTGTTTATAGGTACCTGTGTCATCACTCTTCAGTCCTTTTGAAGTCTCTCTCTGCCACACACACACACACACACACACACACACACACACACTCACACCTCATTCAAGCAATCAAATAAATCAGAATTAAAACCAGGCCACAAGTCATATCTGGTTGCTGTCAATTGGCCACCGAAAACAGGTCGTGGACAGGAAAGTCTTTCTATTAAGTCATAATCTACTTGGTTTCGTTTGTGAAACCTCTGCAGCCAGGTTTAGATAGTGACAATCCTGCTTCAATTGAAGGTTATTACTTTTATAGAGGAGTCGAGGACCTGTTTGCTTTGGTTTTCTTAGACAAACAAGGACTGATTAAAGAGCAGTTTTTTTGGGAATTTGTTATTTTATGAATATTATCATAGGGTGATTCTTTGATGCATAAAACAGTTATTATATTATTTTATTAATTATTATTATATTATTATTATTATTCTTATTATTATTATTATTATTATTATTATTATTATTATTATTGCTGAACAAAATGGCAGCATAGATGCCATTGAGTTTGTATTGCAGTTTCTCAATCTCTCAAATTAGTTTCTTTGTAGCAACAAGTGAATTATACAACAGCTGTTTGAAGTATATTTATTCCTTAACGTGTTCAAGAGGGATTACAGAAATCTTTTTTGGTTTTTGATTGACTGTCAATGCTGGCAGGAGGTGATTCCTCCTATTGGCTAGGAGTAGAATGACTCATCCTGAAGAGTCTGGCTAAATGACGTAGGTGCTGATTGGCTGGTGGCAAGTCCCAGGAGTTCTGTCATAGGGCAATCTGCCTGGAGTAGCGGGTGACTGAATTGCTAATCTCCTGATGGTGGTAGGGAGAAGAAGGGTCTCCTGGGTTAAATTCAGTAATTGTTTCCATCGGAGGGTGGCAAGGTCTCCTTTTGTTCGAGGCAGCGATGGTTGTTGCTGTCATTTTGGGATTTTGCACTCCTTACAATCTTCTGGCATTGGGGCCCTTTTCTCATGGTGTTGGTAAATGTCTCCTCTTTATGGGATAGTCACTAGTGTTGGGCTGTTCTTCATGATGTACTGGGCAGTCTTCTGAGCCTTGTAGTAGATAGTAAGGTTGACTTTTTTATCTGCATCAATGGGTTTTACATGTTTGCCAATGCTGTCCTTCAGGGCTGTCTCATCTTTCTTATATTCTGTGTTCATGCAACCCCTGTTGAACAGCCTAATGGTTGTCTCACTCTTATGGGAATTATGGTTCATCTGATGATACCAACTGTCAACAGCATTTCTTGTCACCCTGGCGACCAGGCACTTACAATATATGTTATCCACCTGGCTTTGGGCAATGTATTCAAGTTCATTGGAAGTGGTATTCCAAGAAGAACAGTGTAAGAGGGCATCACAAATGTAGGCTATTCATCACTGAGGATTTGAATTTTTCTGGACATTCACTATATCTGTTGAGGCAGAGCATGATGTCTCTGGGCTTGGAGAGTGCTGGTGATATAGATGTCCCAAAGGGAATGGTGACATCCACACTTCTCTACCATGTGAAATGGAGAACCAGTTCCTCCTCAACGAAGCTCCTGAGTGTCTCAAGTTGATTTTTGTCGGCGCCATTGATGAATGTGCCACCGACATACTAAACATATACAGCTGGTCTTGGCATCCTACTGAAGACACACTGTTCAACAATCCCCATATAAAAGTTGGCAAACAGAAAACCAAGAAAAGAACCCATGGCTACTCTGTCAATATGCCTCAACTTTTGCCCTTATTGATCAATGAATTGGGTTTCCTTAGTGCAAATCTCGACCAGGTGCAGTAGGGATGCCTCTGGAATGTTCAATGTTGGGTTGGAATCATCTCTGTAAACCTTTGAAGGATCATCTATATCGTTTCATTGATGAGCACATTGGTCAAAAACTCTTTACTTCCAATGATATGATGACACAGTGCAAAGTCTTTCAAGAAACTCTACATACAAAGCTATACAGAGTTCACTGAGCACTCATAAAGTAAAAATTTTGTTCAATGTCTTGGGCCTTGTGGGTTTTTACATTGGTATGACTATTAAGCAGTTGGCCTCCCTCTTCACGAAGACGTGAAATTTGGAGGAATCTTCAAATATGTCATCTTGGCAAAATAGGACGAAGATGGCTGTATTATCTGCTTGATGGATTATTTTGTCCTCCCTGTCATGGAGTTCTTTCCTGATGTCCTCCATTTATCTTGTCAATGGCTCCAATACGAACTCTGTTCTGTCAGAGTATCCTCCAGGAGGAGAGTCTGAAGAGAGGACTTCGATTTCAACAGGTTTAGCCCACAGGCTTAGGCCTCTCCATCACATGGCAGTTCAGCCACATCTTCCGAGATATTCAAACCTATGGTAACATGACCTAGATGCCAGGAACGCCAAGATACACAGCAGTTACTCCACTGACTTGTACATCAGCAGTTGGCAATTAAGATATGTGATGAACTGAAGGTGCCCTCACCCTAAGGATAAGAAGTCTGCCCACCGCTGATGCACTGTCTACAAGATGTTTGTACATTGCAATTGCTAGCATCTTTGTATCATAACTGGAAGGGACACCACATCTGAAGGATTACCAGCCCTTCATTTACGAGCATGCCTTCCTTCAGACGGGCTGAACTGCCACAGTTGAAGAGGCCTAAGCCTGGGCCCAAATGTGTTAAAACTGAGTTCCTCCCAGATTCCATCTTCTCCAAGGGGTGGGGGGTAGGGGGGATGTTTATGACATCTACATCTACAGCAATGTAGAAATGCACAATGATGATAACTCCCTCCTCCCCATGACAATGCCTGTCTGTGATCTACCAGCTGGCCATGACTGTGAAAAAAAATTTTCCCTATATGAACCCAGTAAATTCTGCATTGCTTTGTCTATAGAGTTTATTGAAAGGCTTCACTCCAAGTCATCCCAGGGTATCACCAAATCATTGGAAGTAGAGACCTTATACCACATCATTGGAAGTAGAGATCTTTTACCAATTACCAATGTCCTTGTAGATGAAACAATATGGATGATCCTTGGCAGGGTCTACAAAGATGAGTGTAACTCAACATTGATTAATTCCAGAGGCATCCTTACTGCACCTGCTCGAGATTTGTGCTAAGTAGGGCAAATATGGAAGTAGATTGACAAAGTAGCTATGGGCTCTCCTCTTTATGAGCTGTTCACCAACTTTTAAAGGGGGTGGTTGAGCAGCATGTCCTCAGTAGGATCACCTGACCAGCTGTATAAATTTGGTATATTGATGACACCTTCATCAACTTCGCCAATGAAAATGAACTGGAGATACTTAGCTGTACTGTTGAGTAGGAATTGGTTCTCCAATTCACGTGAGGGATGTGTAGATGCCACCATTCCTTTTTTGGATGTTCTCAAGGCTTTCACATGAAGGTCCACCGTAAGCCTACTGACATCGGGTTCCACTTGAAAGGAAATAGTGAATACACAAAAAATCCAAATACTACATGATTAACACCTACATTCATCATACCTGCTCAAACTTTTCTTCTTGGAATACCACTTCCAATGAGCTTGAACATGTCGCCAAAACATGGGTAGGTAACAGATATTTTACCAACATGTTATAAGGGTGACGAGAAATGCCATCAATAGATGGCGTCATCAGAAGAACCCCTCCCCATGCAAGAGTGAGAAGACTATTCTACAAAGGCTACATGAACACTGAGTAAAAGAAAGATGAGACACCCCTGAAGAACAGCATTGTTGTCCATGAAATGCCCACCAATGCAGATAAAAAATCTGATCTTACAATATACTACAAAGATCAGTAAATTATCCATTTCAAGCACTGTACCAGAACTCCCGGGACCTGCCGCCAACCAATCAGCACTCTCCAACTCTCCAGGATGAGTCATTCTGTTCCCAGCCAATAGGAGGACTCCACCCTCCTTCCCCAGATTTGTCAACCAAACAAAAATCTATGGCATAGTTGTACCCCTGGCTTCATTCACCTTTTGAAAAATGGTAGAAAGTTCTACCGAAACGTCAAGGAATAAATGAACTTTGGACAGCGGCTATATGATTTGCGTGCTGCTGTGACAAACTCATTCGAGAGATTGAAAAACTATAATACAATTCCAGACTACCATTTTCTTCAATAAAGTTTGTTTTAGAGAGGGTCTTCTTCCGGGATATTGCATTAATATTATTTTTATTATTTAAGATCAACACTATCCAAAAAATATGGTTTGAAATGTTCATTAATAATAATATTGAAAGTATAATTATTATTATTATTACTATTATTATTATTGTTATTGTTACAAATCCAAAAAAAGTTATTTATTAGATAAACAAACTTTACCTTTTTTTGTTTTTTTTTAGAAATATTTCCTGCAGACTTACAATAAATCACAGAAAAATTATCATTTATAACGAAACAACAACATTCTTATATTTCACCTACTTTAAGACCTAGAAATGACCTAAGCAAGTGACATTTTCTGCAGCCACAGTTTACAAGCAAGTTTCAAGGGACTGAAAGTAGCAGAACAATTTGGGATAATTACCCTGTAGTTACTGTCTGTATGAAGCGTCACGTGGTGTTAAAATCACGAGGTCTCTTGTCTTCGGAATTTTTTGTCACTATTTTTTTTATTCGAGCCAGCTGAAGGTGGTGGTTCGATATTATTATTATCATTATTATCTATGATGACAACAAAGCTTCAAGAGTCAGGCCTGAGATTTATTATTATTAGTTATTTTTTTTTTTTTTTTTTTTTTTTTTTTGCTCTATCACAGTACTCCAATTCGACTGGGTGGTATTTATAGTGTGGGGTTCCGGGTTGCATCCTGCCTCCTTAGGAGTCCATCACTTTTCTTACTATGTGCGCCGTTTCTAGGATCATACTCTTCTGCATGAGTCCTGGAGCTACTTCAGCCTCTAGTTTTTCTAGATTCCTTTTCAGGGATCTTGGGAGCGTGCCTAGTGCTCCTATGATTATGGGTATGATTTCCACTGGCATATCCTATATCCTTCTTATTTCTATTTTCAGATCTTGATACTTATCCATTTTTTCCCTCTCTTTCTCTTCAACTCCGGTGTCCCATGGTGTTGCAACATCAATGAGTGATACTCTCTTCTTGACTTTGTCAATCAACGTCACGTCTGGCCTATTAGCACGTATCACCCTATCTGTTCTGATACCATAGTCCCAGAGGATCTTTGCCTGATCGTTTTCTATCACTGCCTCAGGTTGGTGCTCGTACCACTTATTACTGCAAGGTAGCTGGTGTTTCTGTCCGTATTTGCTCTTGGTTGTAGTGCTTTGTGTATTGTCATATGTTTCCTGGTTTTCTGATCTATGCTGCGGAGTTCTGCCTTCGTCCATTCCACTATTCTTGCGCTGTATCTGATTACTGGTACTGCCCATGTGTTTATGGCTTTTATCGTATTTCCGGCGTTGTGTTTTGACTTGAGTATCGCCTTGAGTCTCTGTATATATTCTTTCCTGATCGTGTCCTTCAACTCTTGGTCTTTTATATCCCCTCCTTCCACTATTCCCAGGTATTTGTATCCAGTCTTATCTATGTGTTTGATGTTGCTCCCATCTGGTAGCTTTATCCCTTCAGTTCTCGTTACTTTGCATTTTTCTATTCCAAACTCCATCTATTCCAAACTCCATTATTGTTATTATTATTATTATTATTATTATTATTATTATTATTGTTATTATTTAGGTAGAAGACCCTCGTTTAGGCAAATGCTGTTAAAGAGAATGGCAGAATTAAGCGAAGTTGATGTTATGTATTGTTTTTTTCTGTTTTTCTTACAATTCGCTTCTCAGGCTCAGTGATGCTTCTGAGTAAGTGGCCAATATTCATATTGGGAAATTCTAAAAATTATAAAAATGATAAATGTGATCTTTTATTTTTATTAAAACATGATCTCAGGTCCAGGTCAAGCAGGGGTCGTCATCAGTGCCGGTATTTTTCCGTAGGCGTAGTTCATTTCCGGGGTCGGGGTCGTCTTTGGTTTACAGCTGACGTTTAACGCTGGTATTACGTGACGTTTCGACCTTCATGCAGGTCGTCATCTCGACGAGTCGGTTGAAGGACTGTAGCAAGAGAGCAACGGCAGCAGTTAAGATTCAGCACCTTGTGCTGGCACGGACCCTTGCTTCACAGCAGCCCATGAATGTAAATTTAATACATGTATATGTGAAGAAAACCATTCGACTCTAATAAAGTCTTCATGGCGGTATTTATAACGGGTCAGACTAGTGTTTCAATTTTCATTGGTCGGGCCGGTCTTGGATGAAGCGTGGATCTCGCATTGATGGTCACGGAGATTCTGTCATGCGAGAGCCACTGTAGTGTGCCAGGGGATGGACGTCAGGAATTGTGTCTGTAGCAGGAGTCCTATCATTCTGTTGGGGCTCCTGATTATCTGGCATTGTCTGGGGGTTGTTCGCTGCTCTTTGGGCGGAGGTGGGAAGAAGAAACGTTCACTGAGTGATGTTTAAATTTGGTTTCTCCTTTCCTACATAGAGGTCATCCAGGAGGCGCAGACACCAGGGATCCGTTGTCTGGTCTTTTATCTCGATATTAGGGATAATATCATTGCTCTTTATTTGTTTTTTATGAGCAGTCCTGGGGTGCTTAATTTGGATCCTTCTTGGGCGTGACAGGAGTTTTGCTTGGAGAAACACATGGAGGTCATACCTATGTATTTGTCGAGGCATCCTCGGACCGGGCATGTGTATCGGTAGACGACACTCGTCTTCTTCAAGGGATCCTGCACGGGGGCCCGACGGGTTGTTTCTCATTGCCAGGCTACTCGTCTACTTCGTTTTAATTATATATTACTAGCTTAATTAATCCTTTTGTCTGGGTCGGTGGGGCTGACGTTTTCCTTGATGATGTTTTTGAAGGCTTGCTCATCCTCCTTGTACCTCCGGTGGTAGTGCCCTTTGTAGAAAAGCTTGAGGGGTTCTGGAACGTCGGGGCGGGGTTCCTGGTGGTTCCAGACTTCCATATTCTTCCTTCGTGCTGAATCCGGAATCTTGCTGTTCGACAAGGACGTCAAGGAAGGGGAGGCGGCGGTATTGGCAATGTTCTATCGTGAACGTGAGGCAGCTGTGGTCGTGGAATGCACATCGCAACTGCTCTATCTCATCCTGGGAGTCGGTGCAGGCGAAGGTATCATCAATGTAGCGCACGTACATCCTTGGTTTGCTAGAATTCTGGAAGACCCTCTCTTCGACGGTACCCATATAAAAATTGGCGTAAAGGACTCCAAGGGGAGATACCATGGCCACGCCGTCGATTTGGGTGTACATGTAGTTGCGGTGATCAGCAAAGGGGGCCTTCTTGGGTACAGATTTCCAGCTGGGCTTGAAGGACACGCACTGTGATGTTCAAGGATGGAGTGTCGGGGTCCCTATAAACTCTGTCCAAGTAAGGTCTCGTCAACGGGGACGTTGGTAAATAATTTCTTATGCTTGTAGAAAACTCCAAAAAAGTTTACAAGTTTTTATCAATAAAATCTCGTCTTTTTTATTTTTTGTAGGCGGCATACTTTAAAAAGGGTTTATTAATCTTTCAGTTTTATAAACCTTGAATATTACCGTCGAAATCCCACGAAATTCATGTCCCAATGATAATAATGTCAAATAATGAATAAATAACAACATATATATTGACTGAACTAAAGAGGATAATGAGGAAATTAGTTAATAAGAAATTAATGTGAACAGGTAATACATTCAAATTAGAATGCACGATAACATGAGCAAAGAAAAAAATTAGACAAAGGAAAATATTCACAAAATCAGAAGTGATTGTTTTCTCATCAAGTGAAATATGAAGCCAAATTTAAATTATTTCGAAGATACTGAATATTTTAAAAACGTAATTACTTAAATTTATAATATATAAAAACATAAGAGATATAATTTAATTAATACCGAAATAAGGTTCAGTCTCCTAAAATTAGACATAGTAAGAGTAGTGCTTAATTCTGGAGTAATTAGTGGCAATAACTTTCACATGACCATTCATGCGTTTGAAATACATTTTAATTAGTATATGTTGAATGTATCAGAGCGTTAATTATTTTTCCAGAGATGTCTCTCCTTATTAATAAGCTGTTAAAATAAATATTTCATGGAATTAAGATTATACGTTTACTCCCAACTTTCTCCTCTTGCCAGCTTATTGTCAAACTTTTTATGTTTTCTTTCCACCTGTATCACCTGTAACTTCAGTCATGGTTCTCATCATTTTCTCTTAATTCAGGCCGTGACAGATATCTGACTATATCTTTATATACTCAAAACTGCTTACAAGTTCCACTATTAAGTAAATACAGGAATCGGAATTCAGAAAAATCAACAAGTTTCTAAAAAAAAAAGCCTCAAGTTTGAATTTAAGACGAAACAGCAGCCAAACGTGAGTTCGAAAAAATCAGTTGCCTTAATGAGGAAGATACATTTAAAGGTAGTTTGGTAAAGAATGGAAGAATTCCAGCGAAATTCTGCTATTAATTCTGAGCTCAAAATATTTGATTACGTATTTTGGATAGTGGAGAAAACGCATGTGCTCCTTCTCAAAACCCCGTGTATTATAATACAGTTTCCAGAGAGAGAGAGAGAGAGAGAGAGAGATTCTACAAGCAATAGGAGGTATCATAAGGACAAAACAAATTGATGCACGTAAACATACGATCGTTGACAAGGACACGCATACACACGAACACACTGACCCGCACACATAAAAGGGAATAATTTTTGGGGTAGGGTGGGTGGGTGGCGGTGGGTGGGGGCCAAACATAACCGGAAGCTAATAGGACAACTGGCTGAATCATGTTAGGGTAATAACATTATTTTCTATCGTTGGGTCAGGCTCGTTTTCCATTCCACCACTACTGACAGATGACGGCAGAGTGGTCACTAGCCTTTAGAAAAAGGCTGAACTGCTTCATCGAGCTTTTGAAGCTAAGCAGTTAGCTGAGGATGTCCCTCTCTGTGATACTTGTCATCCTCAACTTATTCTCACAAAATTCTTGCATCTCGCTCTAAGGCTGTTAGAAAATGTTTGATAATCTTGGTAGCTAGGGTGGCGAAGATCCTAATAGTATCTGCATAAAAAAAAAAAAAAAAAAAAAAAAAAAAAAAAAATGTTTTTTTTTTTTTCCAAAATATTAGTAGATTCTGCAGATTTCTATGTCAATGTGATATCTTCACGGATATGTGAGAGCTTAGTAATACAGAGCCTGTTCCAAAGAGAGGCATATCTGCAGACTGCAGTAGCTGCAGGCCAATTTCTGTTCTCCCTGTGCTCTCCAAAGTTACAGAAAAACTTATTTTTAAGCCACTAAACAAGTATGTGGAATCTAAAGGATTGTTACTTAATAGTCAATATGTTTATAGGAAGCAGTTTGGTACCTTGATAATGGTTTTGAGTGTAGAGTAGTTCAAATATATTCTAGTGCTGCTTTTGACTAAATAAATAATAAGGATTCTGTTTAAAAACTTCAGAATCTTGGAGTGAGAGGATATGTCTTAAGACTGATTCAAGATTTCCTTAAGGTGCGTCCAAATGGGCAAACAATGACCGACGGACAAACATTGTCACCATATCATAGGCGAAGCAGGCTGGGTGACGTCATAAGCATTGAAACGATGGAAGTAGATCTGGCAACAAACAGTGGTACCAGATGAGGTTATATACCACTAGTTTTACTCTGCTCACAAGGGAAAAACCGGCAGACAATTGTTAACTGGTAACAATGTTTGTCCGTCAGACATTGTTCGACTGTGTGGACGCACCTTCACAGGTTGATAGCAGCGAGTTGCTGTGGAAGGGATCTTTAGTGAGCCAAGATCTATTGTGTCGGGAGTTCCACAGGGTAGTGTTCTTGGTCTACTGTTATTGTTATTTTTTTTAGCATATGCAAGTAATATGGTTGTTTGCCTGGAAAACAAGATTATTCAGTATGCCGATGATGCAACACTGGACATGACACGTGAATGGTGTAGTCAGTGAGGTATGAGGCTGAACTCCAGTAAAATGAAAATGATATTGATTAATAGATCTCATACTGATTTCTCAACCCATCCTTCCTTTCAGGTGGATAGGACTTTCGTGAATGAGTTTGAAGCTTTGACTGTTTGAAGCTTTGACTCACAGCTTATCTTTGATAAACATCTAACAAGAGCACCAGAAAATGCCGTGCAGAAGGTAGGTATTGAATGCAATCCCTCATATATTTATAACAGTGATAAAATCAATGCAGAGACAGAGTAGTTCGTGGTGGCAGGTTTCTCTTTCCTAACATTAGCTGGTATGACTTGGACCATCGACGATGGGTCTCTTGTTTGTCAATTTTTTAATAAGTTGTATCTTAACAGAGATCTTTAACATTAAAAGTTGATCCCTGACATGATTTTTTTATGATAACAACCAGATTTGCTGAACATCATCACCAATATACAGTAAATGTGCCTCGCTGTCGAGGTCCTTTTTTCCTCAAACCGTTCTACTGTGGAACATTCTGAAGATGTAGTCAGTTGCAACCTTTATTTCTTTCCAGTTTCAAAAAATACGTAGCTGAGGTTGGTACAAAGTAGCATATGTGACATCAGTTCAGACCTAGAGTCGCAATTATCATTGTTTGTAAGATTAAAGGACTCGGTATATTTTTTATGAATGAAACCAACATGATCGTTACCTGGGAAGCGGATGTTTAAATAAACGAACATTTAAACTAACCTCACATGCAATGAAAGTCATCATCTATACTAACACATCTGCTTATTCGGAGTTTATAAATGAAATGCATTTCCCTTCTAACAATGATAATGCAATCTAATCTCAGCTTACGAGGCAATGGCAAATCATAAGAGCAGTGAAGCGGATTATGCGCGTTTCCCACAAAGGCAAACACAGGAAATGAAGAGAGAGAGAGAGAGAGAGAGAGAGAGAGAGAGAGAGAGAGAGAGAGTATAAATGACTCCCGTGTTTCTGACGACGAAGTAATAAAAGTAAGACGAGGAATTTATCGTCTTTATGACCCAGACTTGTACGTGCAGTTTTGTGTCGATCCCGAGTCAGCCGAACGGCTGAAATCTATCGGGGATTTGCAGAATACAATATAATAAAACGCAAGACTGAATAGGTATTGGTCATATGTGGGGGAGGGGGGAGAGGGGTTGTGGGTGTGGGTGGCTTACGATCCTCATAAAACAAGAGTCACTAACACCTGGGTGGGTCGCGTGATGCTAAAGCAGGTAAGTCGAGTGATCATTTCATGTGAGCATAAACACTACCCAATGCTCACTGCAGGTTCTCTTGGTGGACTGTAAATAAGGAACTGGGGTATGATCAGGAAGATCTTATATTCTCTATTTGAGTCTCTTTTACTGCTTTAGTATTTGTCATGTTGTCTTTACATGTCTACCAAGTATTTGGTATTTTACAGAAATAGCCTTGACATAAGTTCCTGTTATTTGCGTACGCTACAAAAGAATAAATTTTTTTTTAAGCATTGTGCATTTCCTGCTAAAACATTTTTGGAATAATAATAATATAATAATAATAATAATAATAATAATAATAATAAATAATAATAATAATAATAATAATAATAATAATAATAATAATAATAATAAGAAAACCCATTATTCCAATTCTGTATCTTATCATATAACAGAGATCATTTTTTGAAATCAGCCGCCTTATCTGAAACAACTAGAAAGAGAAGAATATTTTTAAGCCAGTTAGTTACACGCTAATGTGTAACATTTTTGGAATAATAATAATAATAATAATAATAATAATAATAATAATAATAATAATAATAATAATAATAATAATAATAATAATAATAATAATAATAATAATAAGAACCCATTATTCAATTCTGTATTTTCTCATATACAGAGGTCATTTTGAAACCCCCCTCCTTATCTGAAACTAGAAAGAAAGAATATTTTTAAAGCCCAGTTAGTTACCTAATGATGTAACAGATATATTTTCATTATTCATAAAATATAAGCATTTTTGAAACAAAGAGTCAACTTCGCTGCTCAGTTACCCGAAAAGGCAATATATATTTTTTATCATTGGTGAAATGGAAGCGACTTTGTCTACCGGGCAAGAAGAGAAGAAACGCTATGTGAAGGAGGTCTTGTTTGCTTAACTTTGTTTATATTGCATTGGGAGTGTTTTCCCTTCACTCATTGCAAGGTGATATCTGGGGAGAGAAAACTCCGCATATACGAAACTTCGCCAGTCCACAAGTTAACCTGAGACGGCCGCCAAAGTTTGCAAAAGGACCTCGGGTGATTTTGAGGCGTCAACAAAAGCCCGGGAGGAGCCTCTTTAGGGGATAAAATTGACCTTTTTTCTTAAGATTTCCGCCCATGTTGGCGTTGCATTAATCCATACAAGAAGGGTTACTGGTTATCTCACCTCCTTTCACGAGGTTGATTTCCTCCAGGACTTAGAACCAAGCTTTGCTTTTGTGAAGTTTGAGAGAGAGAGAGAGAGAATGAGGACGGGAGAGAGACGAGAGAGAGAGAGAGAGATGAGAGAGGAGAGAGAGAGAGAGGAGAGAGAGATAGAGATGACGAACTATACAAAGAAATGAATTGATGGCGTTAAATTCATCAGCTGTAAAATTAAAAATCATTGAGGCTTTTGTCATTGACACAAAAAAATGAAAAAGCAAAACCAGCCAATATTGCAGGATTTATAATGAAAAATCATTTTCTTAATTCACCTTGTAACCAATCCAAAATACAAATGGCAATTATTCGAAATCATTATTCAATAATTGTATAAAAAACAAAAAATTGCCAACTAAATTATACTGTTTACCGGCATTAATTCTTCATCATTCATTCACCCGTCATTCCAGATTACATTCATTTTCACCAGTTGAACTCACTCGATTTTTCCAAGGCATGAAGAAGCCTTCTGTATGAATGAATGAGATATAAAGTTTAGGCCAAAGGTCAAACACTGGGACCTATGAGGTCATTCAGGGCTGGAAAGGAAATTGAGAGTAGGTAGGTTTGAAAGGTGTAACAGGAGGAAACCTTCGCAGTTGCACTATGAAATCATTGTTAGGAGAGGAAGGACAGCGAGACGGAAGAAAGATAATATGAATCGATGTACAGTAAAAGGAATGCAAAGGATTGCAGCTCAGGACAGAAGGGACGCTACAAAGAACCGTCAGTAATGCTTACAGTGCACCCCTTGAGGTGTATTGATACCTCTACCCCCCTACAGGGAATATTATATATGAATGCTCACTTATTTAATCATTATATTCCAGTCAGTCATATCTTCAGATTTCCAGTCTCAGATTAAAATCCCTATGGATACAATTGCTTTGAGGCTACCTTTGTGCGGAAGAGAAATTCTGCCCCCGCCCCCACCCCCCGCTCCCTGCCACATTAAATTTCTCACTTCCTCTCGCCCGATCACTCACTCCCAACAGAACGGATGATAATCGTTCCAGTGCTAATCAGCCGCAATGAGGCAACGCTTTGCAATACCGAATTGCAAAGCGCTGTTGCAGCGAACCACATCACCTTTAGTGCGTAACACGATTGCCTGAAAAAAATCCCCTCGAATCTTTTCCAAAAAACGTAAAATGGCTTTGGGTTATACGGGTCCCATTTCAAGAGTATTATTCATTCCATTATGAGAGAGGCCATTTTCTCTCTCTTTCTTCAATGCCTGTATTTGGTTCTAGTGGCTCACCTGAATAATTCACTTTGCTACATCAGTGATACACTGTTGCGTCCTCTTATTAGATTTGCTCTTCCAGTAAAGGATGCTTTCAGGGATACTACAGATCTTGTAGCGACCTTGTAGCTGTACGGCTATTGACACATTTAGATGAACAGCACGTTTGTGAATATATATATATACGTATCTATATATATATATATATATATATATATATATATATATATATATATATATATATATATATATATATATATGTGTGTGTTTGTGGGTGTGTTGTGGGTGTTGTGTGTGTGTGTGTGTGTGTGATGGGACCTTCTTGTAAGGACCTATATTCTTGAAGGATTCCTTTATCTAATTCCTCTACCCTTTTGACCTGATTGAGTTAACCAGGAGGCAAAAACAAATCTTTAGGTAAAACAAGTACATATGTTACTTTTTACTATATATTACTTTGGATGCAATTTTGCTATTAAAACTGGTTAGGATGTAAGTACCAACCTCTGTTAAGTATTAGTTGTCATGGAAGGAACCATATGACGTTTAAATACTAAATATGTTTTTGTTTTTGTTTTTTGTTTGGAGAGATGTAAAAATAACCATCGTGTTTACATAAAGTCCCATCAACCGGTCAGGATGGCCAAAAATTCACCAGGCTTCAGAAAGGGTGTTCCCAGTCTTGTATTCCCGAAATGTAACCGGGTAACTAGACCTTTGACTGAAAAAAGCGGGACGTCATAACTTGAAAAT
>NC_061098.1:37117444-37118944 GCF_015104395.2 Macrobrachium nipponense | reverse complement strand
TTAACCGTCAACCGAAGAATATGGAGCGAGGAAAATCCAAAATTATAGATGCAAAGAAGGAGCAGATTTTATTCAAAACGGGTTTTACAGAGTCCTTTTTCGAGGCCGAAAATAACATCTGAGATCGTTTACAAAAAAAAACACCAATTAAGTTTTGGCACAACAGGATAATTTTCCAGTAAAACCGTAAATGAAATTTGATTATTCTCGATTCTAAATAAAAAAGAAATGCAAAATTACAAGCATTAAAGAACTAGAAAGTGTAAGATGAGATATACTTAAATTCATCAGCTTACCGGTCAAGAGCCATTCGGAATTCAAATAAACCAACTGGTTATTTCGCAGAGGAACCGCGCGGCCAAATAACCTTTATTGTGATTATGTAAGTGCGTACGCATGCGTGTACGTGCGCCAGTCGACGCAATACGCTCATTAGGGTGACGACTCTGTTAATGACCAACAATGACAAAAGCTAGCCAAAACAATTACGAAGGCCCCCCCGCCCCTCCACGCCCCCTCCGCCCCAAAAAAATTGCGATTCATTTGTGCCAATTCCGAAGTGTGTGGTGTGTGTTTGCTATGCACTGGCTTTTCATTATTCGATTTCAGACTTCCAATTGTTTTTCAAATAAAATATGTCTTCTTGTATTTCTTTGTTACATGAACACCCAGACAAAGATTTTTCAAAATATCCAAATTTGTATATTTTAACTGGTTTCATTGCAGTTTTAGAACTTTCAATCTTATATGAGGCGAATTGAAGGATTTTTTTTCTATAAACTTCAGTTGACTTAAGGATTTTTATAACTTATTTTCTGAAAAAAGTGAAGTTAGAACGATTATTTTTGTTCTACTGCATTTGAGCTACAAGACCTATCGTAATTGTAGTCTTGTTTCTTTTTATGATGTACCCACTTATTTTTGAGGTCTCGAAAAACGTAGGGTCATTTAAATGACATAACTTGACCGCAACAATAGCGACCTTGACCTTTTAAGGTCTGCATGAATATTTTCCAAACCCAAAGACCGATGCCCTAAACAAGAGTAACATTTTTTTTATTGGCTATGTCTATAAGAAAGCGCCTTTTGAACTATGCCTTTTCTTATTTCACGTGATGTAGCAAGTGCTCTTAGGGCAACGTTCAACAGGTGCACTTGGAAGCGGCACCTTTGAAGCGGCGTTCACTTGACTCCCGTTTACTTCACGTTAGGATCACTTGGAAGTAAGTGCTGTCACTCAAATTCCATTTGTCAGTGTTTAAGGCAGAGGTTGAGGATTTGGGTCAGCAGTTTATTTAGACCTTTTCATTTTGTGTGTTTTCCTAATCTCTCTCTCTCTCTCTCTCTCTCGTCTTCCCGCTCCTCATCTCTCCGTCTCTCTCTCATCTCTCTCTCACAGAACTTTTCGCCATCAATTTGTTACTCTGGCGTCAATTTGAAAACAGGTTTGAAACGTGGCATTGACCTGAGACTCATTACTGACCTGAGATCAGGCAAGAC
>NC_061098.1:37084944-37112444 GCF_015104395.2 Macrobrachium nipponense | reverse complement strand
GGTGATGAATTGCTATTCTCCTGATGGTGGTAGGGAGAAGAGTGGTCTCCTGGGTTGAATTCGGTAATGGCTTCCATCGGAGGTTGGCAAGGTCTCCCTTTGTTTGAGGCAGCGATTGTTGTTGCTCTCATTTTGGAATTTTGCACTTTGTACAATCTGCTGGCATTGGGGTCTTTCTCATGATGTTTGGTAAATCTCTCATCTTTATGGGATAGTCACTAGTGTTGGGCTGTTCTTCATGATGTACTGGGTAGTCTTCTGAGTCTTGTAGTAGATAGTAAGGTCGACTTTTTTCATCTGCATCAATGGGTTTTACATGTTTGACAATGCTGTCCTTCAGGGCTGTCTCATCTGTCTTATACTCAGTGTTCATGCAACCCCTGTTGAACAGCCTAATGGTCGTCTCACTCTTATGGGAATTATGGTTCTTCTGAAGATACCAACTGTCGACAGCATTTCTTGTCACCCTGGCAACCCTTCACTTACAATATCTGTAATCCACCTGAGTTTGGGCAATGTATTCAAGTTCATTGGAAGTGGTAATCCAAGAAGAACAGTGTAAGAGGGCATGACAAATGTAGGCCATTCATCAGTGTGGATTTGAATTTTTCTGGGCATTCACTATTTCTGTTGAGGTGCAGTAGGGATGCCTCTGGAATGTTCAATGTTGGGTTGGAATCATCTCTGTAAACCTTTGAAGGATCATTTATATAATTTCATTTATGAGCACATTGGTAAAAAATCTCTTTACTTCCAATGATGTGATGACACAGACCAAAGCCTTTCAAGAAACTCTACAAACAAAGCTATACGGAGTTCACTGAGCACTCATGAAGTAAAAATTTTTCATATGAGGTTTATTGACCCTGTGGGTTTTTAAGTACAGCATCTATGGCAGCATTAATTGTTTGTACAACTATTAAGCAGTTGGCCTCCCTATTCATGATGAGGTGAAATTTGGAGGAATCTTCATGTATGCCATAGGATGGCTGTCTTATCTGATTGATGGATTATAGTGTCCTCTCTGTCATGGAGTTCTTTCCTAATGTCCTCCATTTATCTTGTCAATAAGAGGCTCTGATATGATCTCTGCTCTGTTAGATTACCCTCCAGAAGGAGAGGCTGAAGAGAGAAATTCGATTTTAACAGGTTTACCTCACAGGCTTAGGCCTCTCCACCACATGGCAGTTCAGCCACATCTTCCGAGAGATTTGAACCTATGGTAACATGACCTAGTTGCCAGGAACTCCAGGATACCCAGCAGTTACTCCAGTGACTTGTACATCAGCAGTTGGCAATTAAGAAATGTGACGAACTGAAGGTGCCCTCACGCTAAGTATAAGATGCTTGTACATTGCAATTGCTAGCATCTTTGTATCCTAACTGGAAGGGACACCACATCTGAAGGATTACCAGCCTTTCACTGCCGAGCAGGCCTTCCTTCAGATGGGGCTGAACTGTCACATGTTGAAGAGGCCTAAGCCTGGGACCAAATGTGTTAAAGCTGAGGTCCTCCCAGATTCCATCTTCTCCATTGAAGATTGCATAAATTTATGGGGGCGGGTTGGTTATGACATTGGCTACATCTACAGCAATGTAGAAATGCACAAATATAATAACTCCCTCTTCCCCATGATAATGCCTATCTGTGACCTACCAGCTGATCATGGCTATGAACAAAATGTTTCCCTATATGAACCCAGTAAATCCTGCATTGCTTTATCTATAGAGTTTCTTGAAAGGCTTCACTCCATGTCATCCCAGGGTATCACCACATCACTGGAAGTAGAAACCTTTTACCATATCATTGGAAGTAGAGATCTTTTACCACATCATTGGAAGTAGAGACCTTTTACCACATCATTGGAAGTAGTGATCTTTTACCAATATCCCTGTAGATGAAACAATATGGATGATCCTTGGCAGGGTCTACAGAGATGATACTAACCCAACATTGATTATTCCAGAGGCATCCTTACAGCACCTGCTCGAGATTTGTGCTAAGAAAGGCAAATGTGGAAGTAGATTGACAAAGTAGCCATGGGTTCTCCTCTTTATGAGCTGTTCGTCAACTTTTAACAGGGGTCGTTGAGCAGCATGTCTGCAGTAGGATCACCTGACCAGCAGTATAAATTTGGTATAATGTTGACACCTTCATCAACTGACGCCAATGAAAATGAACTGGAGATACTTAGCTGTACTGTTGAGTAGGAATTGGTTCTCCATTTCACGTGAGGGATGTGTAGATGCCGCCATTCCTCTTTTGGATGTTCTCAAGGCTTTCACATGAAGGTCCACCGTAAGCCTACTGACATCGGGTTCTACTTAAAAGGAAATAGTGAATACACAAAAAATCCAAATACTACATGATTAACACATACATTCATCATACCTGCTCAAACTTTTCTTCTTGGAATACCACTTCCAATGAGCTTGAACATGTCGCCAAAACATGGGTAGGTAACAGATATTTTACCAACATGTTATAAGGGTGACGAGAAATGCCATCTATAGATGGCGTCATCAGAAGATCCCCTCCCCATGCAAGGGTAAGAAGACTGTTCTACAAGGGCTACATGAACACTGAGTAAAAGAAAGATGAGACACTCCTGAAGAACACCATTGTTGTCCACGAAAAGCCCACCAATGCAGATAAAAAAGCTGATCTTACAATCTACTACAAAGATCAGTAAATTATCCTATGACCAGAACTCCCGGGACCTGGCGCCAGCCAATCAGCACTCTCCAGGATGAGTCATTCTGTTCCCAGCCAATAGGAGGACTCCACCCTCCTCCCCCAGATTTGTCAACCAAACAAAAATTTATGGCATAGTTGTACCCCTGGCTTCATTCACCTTTTGAAAAATGGTAGAAGGCTCTACCGAAACGTCAAGGAATAAATGAACTTTGGACAGCGGCTATATGATTTGCCTGCTGCTGCAACAAACTCATTCCGAGAGATTGAGAAACTATAATACAATTCCAGACTACCATTTTGTTCAATAAAGTTTGTTTAAGAGAGGGTCTTCTTCCGAGATATTGTCATTAATATTATTTTTATTATTTAAGATCAAAACTATCCAAAAAATGGGGTTTGAAATGTTCATTAATAATAATATTGAAAATATCATTATTATTATTTTTATTACTATTATTATTATTGTTTGTTACAAATCCAAAAAAGTGATTTATTGGATAAACAAACTTTACCGTTTTTTTAGAAATATTTCCTGCAGACTTACAATAAATCACAGAAAAGTTATCATTTATCTCATAACAACACAATTCTTATATTTCATCTAATTTAAGACCTAGAAATGACCTAAACAAGTGACATTTTCTGCAGCCACAGATTACACGCAAGTTTCAAGGGACTGAAGGTAGCAGAATAATTACCTTGTAGTTATTGTCTGTATGAAGCGTCACGTGGTGTTAAAATCGCGAGGTCTCTCGACTTCAGAATTTTTTCGAGTCAGCTGAAGGTGGTGGTTCGATATTATTATTATCATTATTATCTATGATGACAACAAAGCTTCAAGAGTCAGGTCTGATATTTATTATTATTATTATTATTATTATTATTATTATTATTATTATTATTATTATTATTATTATTATTATTATTATTATTATTATTATTATTATTATTATTTCGGTAGAAGACCCTCGTTTCTCAGGCTCAGCGATGCTTCTGAGTATCTGGCCAATATTCATATTGGGAAATTCTAAAAATTATAAAAATGCTAAATGTGATCTTTTATTTTATTAAAACATGATCTCAGGTCCAGGTCAAGCAGGGGTCACCATCAGTGCCGGTATTTTTCCGTAGGCGTAGTTCATTTCCGAGTCGGGGTCGTCTTTGGTTTACAGCTGGTGTTGATGCTGGGATTACGTGACGTTTCGACCTTCATGCAGGTCGTCATCTCGACGAGTCGGTTGAAGGACTGTAGCAAGAGAGCAACGGCAGCAGTTAGATTCAGCCAGCCTTATGCTGGCACGGACCCTTGCTTCACAGCAGCCCATGAATGTAAATTTAATACATGTATATGTGAAGAAAACCATTCGACTCTAATAAAGTCTTCATGGCGGTATTTATAACAGGTCAGACCTAGTGTTCAATTTTCATTGGTCGGGCTGGTCTTGGATGAAGCATGGATCTCGCATTGATGGTCACGGAGATTCTGTCATGCGAGACCCACTGTAGTGTGCCTGGGGATGGACGTCAGGAATTGTGTCTGTAGCAGGAGTCCTATCATTCTGTTGGGGCTCCTGATTATCTGGCATTGTCTGGGGGTTGTTCGCTGCTCTTTGGGCGGTGGTGGGAAGAAGAAACGTTCACTGAGTGATGTTTAAATTTGGTTTCTCCTTTCCTATATAGAGGTCTTCCAGGAGGCGCAGACACCAGGGATCCGTTGTCTGGTCTATTATCTCGATATTAGGGATAATATCATTGCTCTTTATTTGTTTTTTATGAGCAGTCCTGGGGTGCTTAATTTGGATCCTTCTTGGGCGTGACAGGAGATTTGCTTGGAGAAACGCATGGAGGTCATACCTATGTATTTGTCGAGGCATCCTCGGACCGGGCACCTGCAGTGGGGCCGAGATGTTGTTTCTCATTACCAGGCTACTCGTCTGCTTCGTTTTAATTATATATTACTAGCTTAATTAATCTTTTTGTCTGGGTCGGTGGGGCTGAAGTTTTCCTTGATGATGTTTTTGAGGGCTTGCTCATCCTCTTTGTACCTCCGGTGGAAGTGCCCCTTGTAGAAAATTTTGAGGGGTTCTGGAACGTCGGGGCGGGGTTCCTGGTGGTTCCAGACTTCGATATTCTTCCTTCGTGCTGAATCCGGAATCTTGCTGTTCGACAAGGACGTCAAGGAAGGGGAGGCGGCGGTCTTGGCAATGTTCTATCGTGAACGTGAGGCAGCTGTGGTCGTGAAATGCACATCGCAGCTGCTCTATCTCATCCTAGGAGTCGGCACAGGCGAAGGTCTCATTGTAGCGCACGTACATCCTTGGTTTGCTAGAATTCTGGAAGACCCTCTCTTCGACGGTACCCATATAAAAATTGGCGTAAAGGACTCCAAGGGGAGATACCATGGCCACGCCGTCGATTTGGGTGTACATGTAGTTGCGGTGATCAGCAAAGGGGGATTTCTTGGTACAGATTTCCAGCAAGGCTTGAAGGGCATGCTCTGGGATGTTCAAGGATGTAGTGTAAGGGTCCCTATAAACTCTGTCCAAGTAAGGTCTCGTCAACGGGACGTTGGTAAATTAATTCTTATGCTTTAAAAAACTCCAAAAAAGTTTACAAGTTTTTATCGATAAAATCTCGTCTTTTTTATTTTTTAAGGCGGCATGCTTTAGAAAGGGTTTATTAATCTTTCGGTTTCATAAACCTTGATTATTAACGTCGAAGTCCCACGAAATTCATGTCCCAACGATAATAATGTCAAATAATGAATAATAACAACATATATATGACTGAACTTAAGTGGATAATGAGGAAAATAGTTAATAAGAAATTAATGTGAACAGGTAATACATTCAAATTTTGAATGCACGATAACATGATTAAAGAAAAAAAATCAGATAAAGGAAAATATCACAAATCAGAAGTGATTATTTTCTCATCAAGTAAAATATGAAGCCAATTTCAATCATTTTATTTTTAAATATTGAAATATTTTAAAAACGTAATTACTTAAATTTATAACATATAAAAACAGAGGAGATATAATTTAATTCTTATCATCTAGTCAGAATTAATACCGAAATAAGGTTCAGTCTCCTAATATGAGACATAGTTAAGAGTAGTGCTTAATTCTGGAGTAATTAGTGGCAATAACTTTCACATGACCATTCATGCGTTTGAAATACATTTTAATTAGTATATGTTGAATGTACCAGAGCGTTAGTTATTTTTCCAGTGATGTCTCGTATTATTAATAAGCTGTTCAAATAAATATTTCATGGAATTAAGATTATACGTTTACTCCCAACTTTCTCCTCTTGCCAACTTATTGTCAAACTTTTTATGTTTTCTTTCCACCTGTATCTCCAGTTTGTTTTTCTTTTTTTCTCTCTACCATCTACGTAAATCAGTCATGGTTCTCATCCTTTTCTGTTAATTTAGGCCGTGACAGATATCTGATTATATCTGTATATACTCGAAACTGGTTACAAGTTCCGCTAAGTAAATACAGGAATCGGAATTCAGAAAAATCAATAAGTTTCTAAAAAAAAAAAAAAGTTTTAACTTTGAATTCAAGACGAAACAGCAGCCAAGCGTGAGTTCGAAAATAATCAATTGCCTTAATGAGGAAGATACTCTTAAAGGTAGTTTGGTGAGGAATGGAAAAATCCCAGCGAAATTCTGCTATTAATTCTGAGCTCAAAATATTTGATTACGTATTTTGGATAGTGGAGATAACGCATGTGCACCTTCTCAAAACCCCCCGTGTATTGTAATACAGCTTCCAGAGAGAGAGAGAGAGAGACAGACAGACAGACAGAGAGAGGAGAGAGAGAGAGATTCTACAAGCAGTAGGAGGTATCAAAAGGACAACACAATTTGATGCTGGTAAACATACCATCGTTGACAAGGACACTTATACAGACGTACAAACACACATGCACACACACACACACACACGGACCCGCACACATAAATGGGAATAATTTTGGAGGTAGTGTGGGTGGGTTGGGGGGAGTGGCGGTGGCAAAACATAACCAGAAGCTAATAGGACAACTGGCTGGATCATGTTAGGGTAATAACTTAGGCAAAATGGCCATTAGTTCAAACCAGAATGACCATGCAAGGTCCAGCAGATACAAATTCAATTTCCATCTCATTGGAAATATTTTTTAAAACATTATTGTGTGATTTTACTGTTCATCTCATTATGGAATCTTCCTCATAAATTTACGATCAACAAAAAGACAACATTTCCTATGAAAAGAACTTCATGTGGGATAATGTTTCCTTATTGGTATCATTGTGTTATTGTTCATGATACTATTCAGTTTTACAGAAATCAATTATTTTATATATATCCATAAAAAGTAAAATAAGGGAGAATAATTATGCGGTTTTCTGGAATGGCCTTTCCCCTAAATTCATTACATATTACATGTAATAAATTTAATTTTTTTTCTTTCTTTTTTCTTCTCTTTTTTTGGTGGAGGAATTATTTCCTGATTTTTCTCTGCTTATATAAATATTCCTATCAATTAATCGGTTAAATAAATCAATGAATATAAACTTGAAACAAAAGCTTACAGCTGGAATTCTTTTTGTTATTATTGCTACAAAATTATTAGCAAATAATTCCAAACTATATTACTATTTAAGTTCCATAATAGAATCAACAAATAGTTGCGGAATCATTCCTTACGATTTGCCGGCCATCTCTAATAAAGACACACTATTCGATTAGAAGGTTTGTTCATATCAGATCTTTCCAGTCTTTTAGAAAACGAAGACATTAGGAATTCTTTCCAAAATTACAAATCAGAGGCCGAATTCCAAATGTCCAAAAGGTACTGGATTTGCTCTGAATTTCTAGACGTTCAGACATGACCATAAATTCTAAACCTTCTCAAAATTCGTAATTATGCTTTGAACCCAAATGGAATGAAATCAGCTAATCGTAGATAAAAAAAAGTTGAATAAACCAAATATAGGCGACAATTTTAGTGCTTATTAGGTCAGGAATACGGCCGCCACACTTGATTTGGACGTCAGGTGTGTAAGGAGAGAAGTTTAGTACAGATGGCTACATAAAAGGGAATATCACCCAATAACCTCCTTTATTGACGTCCAGTTGCCTCTTGTGATCGTATCATATTTCCTTTCGACACTTCTGATGTTAGATGGATTATTCGGGATAATATATATACGTATATCAATAAAGGTTTTGTCCAAAAGCATCGACTTGGCCTATAAGTGGATGATGTATAGTATAACTGATTTTGCCTCTCTCTCTCTCTCTCTCTCTCTCTCTCTCTCTCTCTCTCTCTCTCTCTCTCTCTCTCTCTCCGACGAAATCGTTATTAATAAAAGCCTATTAGTAAAAAATACCAGCCTGGATATATATAAGAAAATTGTATAGTGTGATTGACATTGCTCTCTCTCTCTCTCTCTGACACCCCTCCAGGGGTTCAGGGATTAATTGTAATGACCACCAGGTCTCATTTACGACACCCAGTTGGTCGTCAGCCCCTAAAACCAAAAGTGGTTAGATAATAAGCAAGACCCTCGTAATGGCCCTTAATTAGGCGCTGCAAACCTGTGCTCCAGACCACTGGAATTCTAACCAGGCAATCTTATTTCCCACTTACGTCCCCCCCCCCCTAAAACATAAATAATAATAATAATAAATACTTAAATAAGATCAAACAAAATAAAATAAAATAACCCCCCCCTTTAATAACAAAAGTTTTAGTAAATCCTGATTTTGTCTGAAGACGAAATTCATAATACGTCGAATGTATAAGGCAAGTTTTGATGACAGCAAGAAAATCTGCATTAAAAAAAAAGTAATTATATAACAACGGAATTATTTGACTTTTTTATCATAATTTTCACGAAAAACAAAATACGATGCACCTCAGTTTTCTTCACCTAGACTTTTCTTGAGTACGAAAAATAATAATAAATAAATAAATAAAGGAAACTGTTCTTCCTAAAGAGAATTAAATAATGCCTCTGAAAAGGCGAAGATTTGAAGGAAGTATGGAGTAAAAAGGCATCTTCCTATTCATTTCAGTCTCCTCCTTCTTCCTCCTTCAAGCCCCTTCTTCTAAAGTCTATTTCAGTGTCTTTCAAAGCCTCTTTGTTAAATTTCATTTCAACTTTCTTACAGTCTTTGAGATGACTAAATAAAAAATCCCATATCGGATTGCAATGTTCTAAAGTTTACATACACAGATACAAAGAACCCATCACATTCTTTTCGCCCTCAGCTCTTCGTGGAGAGAGACGAGAGAGTGAGATAGAGAGAGAGAGAAACATAAAAGAATTACCTGTTTTTTACGGCGAGGTGATAAAAAGTTAAAGGATATGCCATTTTTACGACCTAGTTTTGAACCCTTTTGTGCCGAGACCCAGACAAACCGCCTGAAATCCAGCGAGAAGTTGCAAAACAAGAAACGTTCCAGGTGATTTCCTATCTCAAATCGTTTACTGGAACTCGCAATTGCTTTAGGTTTGGACGCTGTTAATATTATCCATTAAAAATGTTTCAGCTTTGTTTTCGATGAGTTTTGGTGTATTTTGAAATGCTGAGGATTTAATATCAATATATTGAGAGATCATTGCTATTTGATGCTTTTCATTTTACATATTCTATGGATGTTAGTTTTTCTACCTAACAGAATGAAAAGGTGAGAAAACGTATTGCCTCCACAAGAAGCAATCCTTTGTTACTCAAAACCTGCATGGTTCAGTTGTATTGCTTCAATAAGGCAGTAAATGCGCCATCTACCGGCACTTTATGGAAGTCACGACGTTCCTGATCGTTTAGCAAAAAAAAAAAAAAAAAAAAAAAAAAAAAATTGTAGTATTTCGCTAAAACTAGTCAACAATCCAGAGTATAATTTCTATTAAGTTTAACATGTTTTGTTTTAGTTTTTATTGATTATTTTCCAATTACGAGCCCTCTGGATTTCCATTTAATAATTTTAGCATAAATTATGGTATTGGGTTAATGTAGCTTTTCCTTAGCAACATTCACTTCACGGTGTGACATCCCTGCCTACACGAGTTACGGTAAAAAGACCCCTTAGCCTTGACAGGCAACTCCTCTAAAGGTTCATCCACACGGTAAACAATGTCCGACGGACAAACATTGTTACCATATCATAGGGGAAGCAGGATGACGTCATAAGCGATGAAACGATTGAAGTAGATCTTGCAACAAACAATGGTACCAGATGAGATTGTATACCAGTGTTTTTACTCTACTTACAAGGCAGAGGCCAGTAGACAATTGTTAATTGTTAACAATGTTTGTCCTTTAGACATTGTTCGACCGTTTGGACGCACTTTAAGAGAGTGACATTCCAGAATCAAACCAGCGCAACGGGTGGAAGACACGCATTAGTCTTGGTTGGCAACCCTTTTAAGAGATTACTCTGAATACAAACTTTTTCTCCAACCTTAGACTTTTCTATAGCCATTGTACTGTGGCCTTCCATGTTTTGAGTTCCCTTGCTTGAGGATACAATCAGGCATTTTTCCTCTTTTTTGTTCACTTTCCTGTTTCTCGCATAGTGTGTAGGAGAGGCTGGTGAGAAAGCAAAGGTTGCTTAGTGGATTATCAGGAAAGCGCCTTCTTTACGTAATATATTCTTTCTCATCTTTTTTATAATTTGTAAATCGATCCTGACTGTCTTTCCCCTGCTTTACAAGGTGTCCTGGCTACACCTTGTCGACCTCTTGCTTCCAGCAACTTTTAATGTAATTTGTGTAAATAATGTAAGTACTTTTTGTTGCTGATTTCATTAGCATTGCTTATTCTTCTGTTGAGTTTTATCATGTTGATGTTGTTATTAGTTTATTTATTATTTTTGCTATTAATTTCATATTGTTAATTCTAATTCATTTTTGGAGACATTAATTAAGCTGAACAGTCTTGTTGCTCATCACAGCAAGAAACATTGTTGTAAAGTACTTTATTTAATATTCTGGACTTAAGGTCAAGTCGTCTTGATCTCCAGAATTGTAACAGTAACTGCTTATTGCTGTTTTTATCTAAGACACTTGCAAGTAGTAAAAAAGTCAAAGGTAGAGTTTTTAATCTCTAGGTTTGACGAACCTGGGTTTATTTTTGTCATAACTTCCTAAATGCGCAGGTTATGGTTGTTTACTCTAGATCTGGACAACCTATTTATCATTAGAAAAACTTGGAGCGTAGTTGCTATGAAGTTCTTTGTTTTTATTTTAGGATCTTCAGTAAGGACTACAATACTTATGTAATTGCTGTTTAACATAATTCAAATATTGACGATTCTACATTTGCCGCTCATTTGGAGAGGATTAGCATGGCTCAGTCACAGAATTCAAAAGATTAATTTATTCTTTGTGGTGACTGGAATTCAAAGCACAAGTGCCTTTATTCAAATTCCACCATTCAACGTGGCCAGTCTGTGCTTGAGTTCTGTATATCCTCTGATTTTGTCCTGCTAATTGAAGAACCCACACATATTTCTGGTACTATTCACTGATTTTCCAGCTATCATCAAGTCCAAGGTCTGCGAGTATATAGGCACTTTCAGCCACTGTGCCATTGAGATGGACAAATCTGTCATTCAGATTATTCCTCATACAATCATTAGGAAAAATGGTTCTAGCCGAAATCTAGAGCAAATTGGGATCACATTATCGAAGCTTGTCAGAAATTTAATATTTCAGTTGCTATATCAAATCCAGATCCCAAGAAGATTATTTTAGTAAAGTATGTCCCTAGATAAATGACTAGGGATGGTGTGATGATACATACAGATGAGCTAATCATAACGAAAGGAACAAATTCATCAAATGGAGACTATCTTTTGCATGAAAATACCCCATTTTTATTGAGTCTTGCCGTGCTACGAATAGAACTTACCATAGAGCTGAGAGCAATTTAAAAAATCCCTTACATTGAAAACTTGAAGGAATTACTTACCCTCATCTGTGGTGGACTTCTTTGGTATTTCCTATCGTTGGGTCAGGCTCACCCTCCATTCCACCACTACTGACAGATGACGGCGGAGTGGTCACTAGCCTTTGGAAAAAGGCTGAACTGCTTCATCGAGCTTTTGAAGCTAAGCAGTCAGCTGAGGATGTCCCTCTTCATGATACTTGTCATCCTGAACCTATTCTCACAAAATTCTTGCATCTCGCTTTAAGGATGTTAGAAAATGTTTGATAATCTTGGTAGCTGGGGTGGCGAAGATCCTAATAGTATCTACCCGAAAAAAAAAAATCTGTTTTTCCCCAATATTATTAGATTCTGTAGAGTTTTGTTCAAATGTGATATCTTCACGGATATGTGAGAGCTTAGTAATAAAGAGCCTGTTCCAAAGAGAGGCATATCTGCAGACTGCAGTAGCTACAGGCCAATTTCTGTTCTCCCTGTGCTCTCCAAAGTTACAGAAAAACTTATTTTTAAGCCACTAAACAAGTATGTGGAATCTAAAGGATTGTTACTTAATAGTCAATATGCTTATAGGAAGCAGTTTGGTACCTTGATAATGGTTTTGAGTGTAGAGTAATTCAAATATATTTTAGTGCTGCTTTCGACTAAATAAATCATAAGCTTTTGTTTAAAACCTTCAGAATCTTAGAGGGAGTGGATATGTCTTAAGACTAATTCAAGATTTCCTTAAGGTGCGTCCAGACGGTCGAACAATGACCGACTGACAAACATTGTTACCAAAATCATAGGCGAAGCAGGATGACGTCATAAGCATTGAAACGATGGAAGTAGATCTGGCAACAAACATTGGTACCAGATGAAGTTGCATATCACTATAGTCGATTCACTTAAGGTAGATTCTTATGCCTACGAGATTGTTTCGTGGCCTCTGATTGGCTGATACCGGGAGGTAGGCTTCTCGCTCAGTGTGTCATATTTTCGTTTACATTAGAAAACTAGCAATATTTTTACATTTTTTCATTTATCTCACGTTTTGCAAAATATAGGAAAGTTTTCGTCATACCAAAGGATTCGGTATTACTTGTATACAACTAAAAAACCTTTTCCTGAAATCAATAAGATAAAACACAAAGGAATTACAACGAGTAGAAGTGAAGTGAGCAACATGTCATTCTCTATACCTGTTTTTATTTATTATCGGATTTTACATAATTCATGCAATCAAGATGAAATTTAAACTTGTTATTTCCATAAAATAAAACCACCCTGAATACGCTGGTGGTTTCAGATTTTAGATGTGTGTAATATGATAAAATTAGTAACAATATTCTTAAACAACCTGATTAAAGCTTAAGCCGAGTTGAAGACTGTGAAGTCTGTCCACAGAGTTCAACTTCTTTGCTGGACTGATTTTCCTGCGGCCCGCCTAGATCTGAGCTAATGCTACCAGATGCAGCCATCTGATTATTATTATTCTTTTCATTATCAGATATGTCCAGACATACTATATGATATTGGATTAAAAATGTTCGCAGTCACAATGTGGATTTTGTGTATTTATTTACAGAAAAGGTAATGATATTGCATGGTAAATATTGTCGAAACTGGAACTATCTTATATCGCTAATTGGCAACTCAAATCTCTCGCTGAGACGACAAACGCAACAATGTCTTGCAGATCACTTGTCTTGCAGATCACTTGAATCATTTGCGGATGCTACATAATGAGACACATTCTTCAATTTCCCTTACATATCACACACATCTAAAATCTGAAAGCACCAGCGTATTCAGGGTGAATTTATTGTGTGAAAACTGAAGTTTTATTTTATCTTCATTGTATTAATGACAAGATCCGAAGATAAGTAAAAACAGATATAAAGAATTAAATGCTTCTCTCTTCACTTTTACTCATTGTAATTCCTTTGTGTTTTCTCTTACTGATTTCAGGAAAAGATGATTAGTTGTACAATTATACCGAATCCTATGGTATGACCAAAACTTTCCTATCTTGTGCAAAACGTGAGATAATTGAAGAAACATATTGCTAGTTTTCTAAGCCACCGACGAAAATAATGAGACACTGAGCGAGCAGCCTACCTCCCAGAACCAGCCAATCAGAGGCCGCCAAACAAACATCTCGTAGGCACAAGAATCTACCTTAAGTGAATCGACTATAGTTTTATTCTGCTCACAAGGCAAAAACCGACAGACAATTGTTAATTGGAAACAAAATTTGTCCGTCGGATATTGTGGACGCACCTTTACAGGTTGGCAGCAGTGAGTTGCTGTGGATGGGATCTAAATTTAGTGAACCAAGATCTATTGTGTCGGGAGTTCCACAGGGTACTGTTCTTGGTCCACTGTTATTTTTAACGTATACAAATGATATGCTTGTATACCTGGAAAACAAGATTGCTCAGTATGCCGATGATGTAACACTTGTGGATGTAGTAGTCTCCACTTATGAGAAATGTAAATGACCTTAGTCCAATCTGGACATGACGCTTGAATGGTACGTCAGTGAGGTAAGAGGCTGAACTCCAGTAAAATGAAAATGATATTGATTAGTAGATCTCATACTGATTTCCCACCCCATCCTCCCTTTCAGGACGATAGGACTCTGGTGAATGAGTTTGAAGCTTTGACTGTTTGAAGCTTTGACTCGCAGCTTGCCTTTGAGAAACATCTATTAAGAGCATCAGAAAATGCCGTGCAGACGGTAGGTATTGTATGCAGTCCCTCATATATTTATAACAGTGATAAAATCAATGCAGAGACAGAGTAGTTCGTGGTGGCAGGTTTCTCTTTCCTAACATCAGGTGGTATGACTTACCATCGACGGATGGTATCTTGTTTGTAAATTTTTTAATAAGTTGTATTTCAACAGAGATCTTTAACATTAAAAGTTGATCCCTGACTTTTTTTTTATGATAACCACCAGATTTGCTGAACAGCAGCACTAATATGCAGTAAATGTGCCTCGCTGTACTGTGGAACATTATGAAGGTGTAGTAGCAATTGCAACCTTAACTTCTTTCCAGTTTCAAAAAATACAAAGCTGAGGTTGGTACAAAGTAGCATATATGAAATCAGTTCAGACCTAGAAGCGTAATTATCATTGTTTGTAAGATTAAAGAACTCGGTATATTTTTTATGAATGCAACTAACATGGCATGCGGGTGTTTAAATAAACGAACGTTCAAAATAACCTCACATGGAATAAGAATCACCATATATACTAACACATCTGCTTATTCGGAGTGTATAAATGTTATGTATTTCCTTTCTTACAATGATAAATGGGATCTAATATCAGCTTACGAGGCAATGGCAAATCATAAGAGCAGTGAAGCGGATTATGCCCGTTTCCCACAAAGGCAAACCCAGGAAATGAAAAGAGAGAGGGAGAGAGAGAGAGAGAGAGAGAGAGAGAGAGAGAGAGAGAGATGATGAGAGAAGAGCACAAATGACTCCCGTGTTTCTGACGACGTAGTAATAAAAGTAAGAAGAGGCATTTATCGTCTTTATGACCCAGACTTGTACGTGCAGTTTAGTGCCGATCCCGAGTCACCCGAACGGCTGAAATCTATCGGGGACTTGCAGAATACAATATAATAAAACGCAAGACTGAAGAGTTATTGGTTACATGTGGGGACGGGGGAGAGGGGTTGTGGGTGTGGGTGGCTTACGACCCTCATAAACAAGAGTCACTAACACCTGGGCGGGTCGCGTGATGCTAAAGACAGGTAAGTCGAGTGATCATTTCATGTGAGCATAAACACTACCCAACGCAACTCTGCAGGTTCTCTTGCTAGACTGTAAATGAGGAATTGGGGTCTGATCAGGAAGATCTATTTGATACATGCCATGTTGTCTTTACGTGTCTTCAAAGTATTTGTAATGTACAGATTTAGCTTTGACGTAAGTTCCTGTTATTTGCTTACGCAACAAAAAAGAAATTTTTTAAGCATTGTGCATTTCCTGCTAAACATTTTTGGAAATATAATAATAATAATAATAATAATAATAATAATAATAATAATAATAATAATAATAATAATAATAATAATAATAATAATAATAATAATAATAATAATAATAATAATAATAAACTTATTATTCAGTTTTATATCTTATCATATGCAGAGGTCATTTTGAAATCAGTCGTCCTAGCTGAAACTAAAAAAGAAAGAATAGTTTTAAAGCCCAGTTAGTTACCTAATGAGGTAACAGATATATTTTCGTTATTCATAAAATATAAGCATTTTTTTAAAACAAAGATCAACTTCGCTGCTCAGTTACCTGAAAAGGCAATAGATATATTTTCATCTTTCGTGAAATGAAAGCGACTTTGTCTAAGGGGCAAGAAGAGAAGAAACGCTATGTGAAGGAGGTCTTGTTTGCTTAACTTTGTTTATATTGCATTGGGAGTGTTTTCCCTTCACTCATTGCAGGTGATATCTGGGGAGAGAAAACTCCGCATATACGAAAACTTTCGCCAGTCCCCAAGTTAACCTGAGAGGGCAGCCAAAGTTTGCAAAAGGACCTCGGGTGATTTTGAGGCGTCAACAAAAGCACGGGAGGAGCCTCTTTAGGGGATGAAATTGACCTTTTTTCTTAAGATTTCCGCCCCTGTTGGTGTTGACATTAATCCATACAAGAAGTGGTTACTGGTTGCCTCATCTTTCACGAGGTTGATTTCCTCCAGGACTTAGAATCAAGCTTTGTTTTTGTGATAGTTTGAGAGGGAGAGAGAGGAGAGAGAGAGAGAGAGAGAGAGAGAAGACGAAACTATACAGAGATATGAATTGATGGCGTTAAATTCATCAGATGTAAAATTAAATCATTGAGGCTTTTATCATTGACAAAAAAAAAAACAGCCAATATTGCAGGATTTATGATGAAAAATAATCTTTCTTAATTTACCATGTAACCAATCCAAAATAGAAATGGGAATTATTCGAAATCATTATTTAATAATTGTATTATAAATTGCCACCTAAATTATAGTGTTTACCGGCATTAAATTTTCATCTTTCACTCACCCGTCATTCAAGATTACATTCATTTTCACCAGTTGAACTCACTCGACTTTTCCAAGGCATAAAGAAGCCTTATGTATGAATGGAATGAGAAATAAAGTTTAGGCCAACGTCCAAAACACTGGGGCCTATGAGATCATTCAGGGCTGGGAAGGAAATTGAGAGTAGGTAGGTTAGAAAGGTGTAACAGGAGGAATCCTTCGCTTTGCACTGTGAAATAATTGTTAGAAGAGGGAGACAGCGAGACGGAAGAAAGATAATATGAATAGATGAACAGAAGGGACGCTACAAAAAACCTTCAGTAATGCCTACAGTGCACCCAGTGAGGTGCATTGATGGCATTACCACCCTACTGGAATATTATATATGAATACTCACTTATTTAGTCATTATATTTCCGTCAGTCATATCTTCAGATTTCGCCAGTCTCAGATTAAATCCTTATGGATACAATTGCTTTGAGGACTACCTTTGTGGGGGAAGAGGAATTCTGCCAGCCACCGCCCCCCCACTCCCCTCGGTCCCCGCCACATTAAATTTCTCACTTTCTCTCGTCCGATTACTCCCAACAGAACGGATGATAATCGTTCCAGTGCTAATCAACCGCAATGAGGCAACGCTTTGCAATACCGAATTGCAAAGCGATGCTGCAGCGAACCACATCACCTTTAGTGAGTAACACGATTGCCTGAAAAAAATCCCCTTGAACTTTTCCAAAAACGTAAAATGGCTTTGGGTATACGGGTCCCATTTCAAGGGTTTTATTCATTCCATTAGAGAGAGGCCTTTTTATTCTCTCTCTCTCTTCAATGCCTGTATTTGGTTCTAGTGGCTCACCTGAATAATTCACTTTGCTGCTTCAGTGATACACTGTTGCGTCCTCATATTAGATTTGCTCTTCCATTAAAGGATGCTTTCGTGGATACAGATCTTGTAGTGACCTTGTAGCTGTACGGCTATTGACACATTCAGATATATAGATACATCATATATATATATATATATATATATATATATATATATATATATATATATATATATATATATATATGTGTGTGTGTGTGTGTGTGTGTGTGTGTGTGTGTGTGTGTGTGTGTGTGTGTATGTGTGTGTGTCATGGGACCTTCTTGTAAGGACCTGTATTCTTGCAGGATTCTGTTATATAATTCATCTGCCTTTTGACCTGATTCAGTTAACCAGAGGCAAAACAATCTTTAGGTAATACAAAGTATATACAACTTTACTATCTATTTACTTTGGATACGATTTTTGCTATTAGGATGTACTAACCTCTGTTAAGTATTAGTTGTCATGGAAGGAACCATATGATGTTATATACTAAATATGTTTTTTGTTTTGAGAGATGTCCAAATAACCATCGTGTTTACATAAAGTCCATCAACCAGTCATGATGGCCAAAAATTCACCAGGCTTCGGAAGAGCTGTTCCCAGTCTTGTATTCCCGAAATGTAATCGGGTAACTAGACCTTTGCCTGAAAAAAGCGGAACGTCATAACTTGAATATAAACCATAGAATTTTCTTGAAAATCATCTCATTATGTTTCCCTAACTCAAATTCTATATCACGAAATTGGTTCGACCTATACTAGCCTTAACCTTACTCAACCTAACCTAACCCAACCTAACCTAACCTAATTCCTTGTCACAGAATAGTTTTGACCTAAAATGGTTAACCTAAATTCGTTGTCACGGAATTAGTTCAACCTAACCGAACCTAACCTAACCTAATCCAGATTCCTTGTCACGGAATTGCTTTGACCTAGTCTAACCTAACCCAACCTAACTTAACCCAAATTCCTTGTCACGAAATTAGTTTGACCTAACCTAATCTAACCCAAATTCCTAGCCACAGAATTAGTTTGACCCAGAATAACCTAACCCAACCTAACCTAAGTTAACCTACGGGCATGGCAAAAAACGGTGGGTGGTCAATAATTGTATACATCCCAGGAATTAGTTCCCACTTTAAAATCAACTTGTGGGCAGATAATTTGGTTAAGTCTTTCGGGAAAGGACTATGCAGAGTGGATTTTTGCTTTTAATTTGACCGAATGAGAAAGCATTCGATTCTTACAAGCAAAGCAAGTGGACAGAAATGCCTTGTTTATCAGCCTTGTGACGACCTATTGCCTCCACTGGAATCATTCCCAAAGCACCCAAATTCTAGGTGGCTAGTTAAATGACTTCTTAAAGGAAGCACTTTGTTTTAATAAAGAGATTCCTGGTCATTCAGCAAAATAATCTTTTGCTCACACCAATATAAAGAAAATTGAGAAAAATATGTCAGTTACTTTCTCAATCATTGCCCCGTCTAGAGCCATCTGTATCCCCATTCAATAGATTTGGAACGGTGTTATGGATGATGTTCATAGGAACAAGGGAGGTAGAAGGAGGAAGCAGGGTGACCGTCATCTGCCTTATCTACTCTCATTTCCTCTTACTGACTGAAGGAACTTTCAAGCAGCCGTAAAAAACTAAGAAGAATATTTTAAAAATTATTTTCCTCTTCAGCAAATTAACTGCTCCAGATCGACTTCAGAACGGGACAACTCTTCTCCAACCTAGGAACCTATTGCCTATCCTAACTGATTAATATAAACTTAACGATTCCTCTGGACATCTCTCAGTAAGAAACGCACTTTTTTTTTTACAATGAAATGACATTTGCTTCCTTTTTGATGCAGTTATACTTAACTGAGGTTAATTTGTTGATGGAGTCCTTGCCTTTGATTAATTTAATTACTTACAAGATTACCTCACACTGTTTGATGAACTTAGTCCGATTTTCTGCAATACTGGTAAGTTTGTTAAGGGATCACTGTTGCCTTTAGAGTATTCAGTCATTTAAATACCTGTGATGAGGGTTCAGGTGTCTGGCTTTTGTGAGGTATCAGTTAATGAATGATAATTGTAGTAACCAGATACTTGGCACTTCGTCACAATATATACTATATATATAATATATATATATATATATATAGTATATATATATATTATCTATCTATGATATATATATTACGTATATATTATATATAATATATTATACATATACATATATATTACATATACCTAGTACATTTATACAGTATACTGTAATACTGTATACATATAAATATAATATAATATATATATATATATATATATATATATATATATATATATATATATTATATTATATACATACATATATACATATATAATTAACCTACATATAATATACATACCATATATATATATTTATTATCTATAATATATAGATATTCTATTATATATATATACATATAATTATATATTCGATCTGTATATATATATGTATATATACAATATCTCTTCTATATCTATATATCTATATAGATATAATATATTATAATCTAATATATATATATATATCATAGTTCTATATATATATCTAGATATATATACTAGATCATATAGACCTCACCCACAGATATATCAGTTACAATGTTCTAAGGATTAGTTACTAGTAGTCAAAGAGCACTGTTTCCAAAATATGTGCTAAGATCGTAATTTACGTTTTATTGTAGTTCAGTTTGATAAATAGGGGGGCGTGGCGCTGAGAGAGAGAGAGAGATGAAGACGGAGAATGAGAGAGAGAGAAGAGATGAGAAGCAATGAGACGAGAGAGAGAGAGCTAGAGAGAGAGCGAGAGAGAGAAAAGGGAGAGAGAGGAGAGAGAGATAGAGAGAGAGCAAATGATAATGGAC
The DNA here is from genome assembly GCF_015104395.2 of Macrobrachium nipponense. Classification (NCBI taxonomy): domain Eukaryota; kingdom Metazoa; phylum Arthropoda; class Malacostraca; order Decapoda; family Palaemonidae; genus Macrobrachium; species Macrobrachium nipponense. Next base: position 37,092,008 of record NC_061098.1, on the reverse strand, counting down.
ATAATCAAGATCAGTTTTATCTTCTCGATAATTTACGATATACTGAATATGATGCAAAATATCATAGCTATTATATTAGCTGCTGACGTTGTTGTCGTAACAACATTGTTCGTTAGGAACCATCTCCTAGATTACATAAAAATAAACTAGTACACTACAAAAATTAATAAAAACAACATTGTAAACGTCTGAAATCTCATCCTTTGCCTGAAATGTACCTCAATTCATACAAGAAAGAAAACAGGAAAAAGACGCAGAAGGAGAAGAAGGGAGAATATCACATGAAACTGTGAACTTTAGAGGATCTGTTAGTGCATTTTACACTTGGCTGACCCATTCAAAGTATCTTTTTTTCCCCACCAGGGTCTCTAATGGGGAGCTAGTTCTAACTCAGTTCAATTCAGGTTTTTTCTCTCGTCTCTCTCTCTCTCTTTCTCTCTCTCTCTCACTCTCTCTCTCTTCTCTCTCTCGTCTCTCTCTCTCTCTCTCTCTCTCTCTCTCAAACACAGCCACGCAGCTTTATATTAATAGAATAAAAAAATCCTGGGTTATAACTGCTGTCTGCAAATGACCCAGTACTGACTGGGCACAGCGAGAAGAAACTGCAGAGACCGATGAAATGTTTTGGAAATGTTTCATTCTCTCACGAAAGGAGATTACAAGACAATATTGCCACCCAAAATGACGCGACCCAGTTGCTGATCGCTGCATATACTTTTCATGTCCGCGGTCTAAAAAAGGAGAGAGAGAGAGAGAGACGTAAAAAGGAGAGAAGAGAGAGAGAGAGGAGGAGGAGGACTTTCACGTCTCTCCTGCGTTCAATGTTGCCTACATCTGCTCATAAGCGATGGCAGGAAATAGGATTTTTAAGGAGATATATGAAAGGTGATATCGAGGCGGAATAGGAGAGATCTCGTACTCGTGGCGCCGCCAAAGTAAGGCCAACGGTGAGAGGTGACATCCCAAGTTCTCCAAAGAAGAGAGATCATTCTAGCTGCCAGACGGACGTCAATTAAGCAGATGTCGTCAAAGGTTAAGGAAAGTTAGTGTCCTTTACTTTTACTAAACTAGGATTGATTAGCGCTTCTCAGAAGTGATCGTTTAGCTCTCAAAGGACGCAGTGACGCTGAATTAAATTCTCAAAAGATACGGAAGATTATGAAATAGTTATTCATCGAAAGAAAAAATGTTAACTAATAATAGAAACGGATATTATTTATATTATACACACACACACACACACACATATATATATATATATATATATATATATATATATATATATATATATATATATATATTGTATTTTATATATATATAATATATATATTATATATATATATATATATATATAATATATATATATATATAGATATATATATAAAATATATATATATATATTCTATTATATATATAAGTAATAAACATTATATACATACATATATATCTATATATATATATATATATATAATATATATATATATATTATATATACTATATAAATATAAATGAAGTCACAAAAATTAAAAATTTGTAATATAAAAAAAAATGAATATAAAAAAAAAAAAAAAAAAAAAAAAAAAAAAAAAAAAAAAAACAAAAAAACAACAATGAAAAAACAAGAAAAAAAAAAAAAGACCCCCACAAGGGAAGGGTGAAAGATGGAGGCCAAACCAGAGCAAGGCCTTTCGATTGATGTAATATGAAAAGCAAGTTTACAATGAAATTTCGTATAAATGACAATAGGGGATAATAAAGGAAAATTAGCAGACCTACCCAAAACAGGGTTACAACTGCTCAGAAGGAGGGACAAGGCAAAAGATTATACAGGGCGGTGACTGACTCTCCCCCCCCCCCACACACACACACAAAATGTTATAAAAGTGTAAGTCAATAAAATTCTCCTTTTGGTAAACAATAGAATTTTTTTGGCAATGTAAACATTTTTGCAAAACATATATTAAAGCTATGGATACAAAGAAAATATCTATAAGATAAATAATTTGTCATTAAGTCAGTGATTTTATCTTTAAGGTTATTCTTGAACATTTTACTTATACAAGGGTCCGAATAATACAAGCCAGAGCTAAGGTTAAAATTACAACTGGAACTGTTGCATAATGGTGGATTCTAAAAGATATCATGAAAAGACATCTCTTGATCTTGTAATTATTGAAGTGCCGGTCCTATTTATCCTGTGGGAGTTTTTTTTCACTTAATTTGAATGAATATTGCATCGGATGTTGGCCCAGTTTTGACGATATTTATGCTGTTTAATTCTTACTTTTCAATCCTTGGTAGATTGGTCGATATAAAAAAGGGCGGTAGTCCAAACAAATGAAATTTTATATATTATGCTGTTGCTTTCCTTGCACTCATTTTTTATTAGCATTCCTTTTAGTGTGTATTATACGAGAAAACAAGGTTGACCTTAAAAGATTTTAACAATGATTTTATGGTTTCAGAACAGCTAAAATAAGGTAAACTAAGAATGTTCTTTTAAGTTTCTTTCTCTGTGTTACTTTCCCCATAAAAGTTTTTGTGGGGCTTATTATAGCACTACTCTAATATATATAATGGATAAAAAAAATCTATCCCTATTTTTCTAATATATTCAATTTCTTGATCCAAATATTGCGGACTGACAATGCTTTGGAAACTATTTCTTTCCGTCCTCGACAGAGCTATGGAATAGCTTCATAGTCCTATGACTTACTTTTCTAGGACTCATCATCCCTTTGCTCAATTAATAGTTTTTAGAAAATAAAAGTCCTGTTTCATAAAACAGGCAGAACCATACCATGAAGAAAATTGTTTTGTTGGAAAAAGTAGAACATTTCATAATCACAATAAGGGTAATTTTTTTTTTTTATATCATGGTTGTCTTTTGGCTTTAATTGTATGTCTGAGAAAAGATACCTTTGGTATAGGCGGATTTAAAAAGAAATGCAAAGAAAATTTTTTTGTTAAGAATCTTTGATGTAAAACAAAGTTAACATGGAAATTTAAACAATAGTTTTCTTTTATTTATTTAAACATAAAACTCTTCGAAACAAAACAGTCCATCACAGTAAGCAATAAAATCAAACGAATTTGAAACCTTTCAACGTTAACAAATGACCGAACGGAAATGAAATATTATCCCAAACGTTTGACTTCACCTGGGGATAAGTCAAATGTGATCCCAGTGGCAGGACAGTTTATCCTTGGGGTAGGGGCATGCAGGGGGTGGGAGAGGATGGGGGAATATTAATCCCACCTGATAAATCTATGGTGGCGATGGACGCGTCAGTTTATGGACCCGAAATTTCCACGATTTGCTCATTAGGCGAAAATCCAGTTGGTTCGCGGATAATCAAATTATGATAATGAGGTCACCGTCACGAGAGAGAGAGAGAGAGAGAGAGAGAGAGAGAGAGAGAGAGAGAGAGATAAATCAATGGCCTGGCTCAATTCAAATATTTGTAACAGGACAACTAATCAGCGACTACGATGGACCAACAAAGGGCAGCAAACAGAATAGTAAGGTAATGCAGTGGAAAATAGACTAGGCGACCAGATTGGTTCGAAAGAAACACTATGCATCAACTAAAATAAATCATAATTTCACTAAAAACGCAAAGATATTACAGGGGTTTCTATTTAAACACCCCACCTCTTCTCTACCCATTCCTATCATGGTTGAATTTGGACTTTAAGGGAATTGGGAGTGTCCCTATTCATCTCAGCAACCTAGAGAACTATGGGTTAGACACCAATATCTGTCGTCTTCGGTTATCTTTATATGTCATCCCTTCCCAACCCCACCCCCTTTGATGCCAGTGATGTTTTATCCTCACAGTATTATTTTCTAGATAGTGAGTCTATAGTATACCAAGTTTGATTGAAATTGCTCAATGCATTGCAGAGTTATGCCAGAACATACACACATACACAAATGCATATATACATCATCATACATACATACATACATACATATATACATACATACATACATATATACATATATACATATATACATATACATATATACATACATACATACATATATATTATATATATATATATATATATATATATATATGTATGGTATACATACATACATACATACATACATACATACATCATACACATACATACATACATACATACATACATACATACTACATACAGTACAGACATACATACATATATATATATATATATATATATATATATATATATATATATATATATATAGTATGTAGTACATACATACATACATACATACATACATACATACATACATATATATATATATATATATATATATATATATATATATATATATATATATATATATATATATATATATATATATATATATATATATATATTATATATATATATATATATATATATAGTCGTCAAACGAATTAGAGGGTGACTGATAAAGCTGAGATTTTTTTTTTTATGTTTTAGCCAGTTGTCTTTCCATGTTTTCTTTTTATGTTCTTCTTGTGCAGGTGCCTACGGCATTATGTATTTCTTTGTACGCCCTGATGCTGTTAATAGTGAACTCTAACTTATTTCTCCTGGAAAGGATTTAACAATGGTATTGAATGACTCATTCCATTACTTGGATCCATCCTTGAAATTTTGCGAGGTGAAATTAAACTATGTAATATTTCACTTTCCAAACTATCCACTGCATATCAAAAAGGCAGCTGTGAGTTGCCTAAACTAACGATAAATAACCTAACATATCGTTTGTCCTTTGTAAACAGACCGACAAACAAAAGCGACCAATGTTACATTGAATGTTTTGCGTGCTATTGTAAATTTAGGCATTTAAGCGACCCTGTAAACGTCACTCACAGAGCCACAGGGAAGATAATGTTACCCTAATGTTTCTCCTTTTTTCCGCACCATTGTTCCATCCATTGGATGCTGTGTCGTTTGCTGTTCTTAGATCCATGTTTCTTGAGATGAAGAGCGCTACGTTAATGCGCAGGATATCAGATCGCGCGCATGATGTCTTTTGCTTTTTAGGTAGTAAAAGTAAAAGTCTTCTTTGTTTCTCGGGCTCGTCTTTTTTTTTCATTGATTAACGACAACGTTTGGGCTTCTATGAATAAAAACGTTCTGGTATTTTGCGTATTTTAACGTTTTTCTGATACGATTTTGTTATCATCTATCGTTCAGGAGAGCGTATAGCGATAGAAGATATCACCAAAAAGCTAAAATCATATCTCATTCGCAAATGAAAATATTGTTAATGAATCGATTCATCTAATAGCCAATGCAACTAATTTGCTCACTGTCCCTTATGTAAGTATTTAAATCTCACAGGAATTAGCTATAATTAATCGTTAATATTTTATCGGCGAATTCCAATCATGCAATTTGTTTTCCCCAGATTTTCGTGATCAACTGTTTATCCATTTTTAATTGCTGCATTTCCTCTGACATCAGCACCAATATGCAGTCAATGCACCCTTGCATTTTAATACATCTTTAAATATTGATTAATTTAGTTTTCCTTTTCAATAAGTGAGATCTCTGTATTTCCTTTCACAGTCTCTTCCGTAAAGAGCACTGAAGCCATATTCTTTGGAAGCTTGAATTTCAAATTAATGGCCCATTTAGGCTTGTTCACATAAATTGGTTTCATTATCTGAATAATAATAATAATAATAACCAATAATAATATAATAATAATAATAATAATAATAATAATAATAATAATAATAATAACACATGGGCATGAAATCTGTGCTAGCACAAAGCCAGTTTAAGCACATGTACTTTGAATAAATGAAAGAAAACGTCAAATTTCTTAGCGGGGCGGTACTTAACGTCCGAAGACACTATGTCATATCACAAACTATCTCTTGCGATGATCGGTGACGATAACGGTGACGCTACAAATTACTACAAACAAAATAGGGATTTATTAAACTGACAAGTGAAGCGACATAAAATCACGTAACAAAAATCCATATACATATCATATATATATATATATAATATATATATATATATATATATAATATATATATATATATATATATATATATATATATATATATATATATATATTGTTATGAACATTTCTCACAACTATTTAAAAGTATAAGTGGCAAGAACAGGTTCTTTTCTCTTAACGATCAGTGCCACAAAGGTTAGAATTTAAAGCCAAGGGGCAAGATCTCCAGACAGTGAAAAAACACCAAATAACACTCAAAGAGGATTAACGAAAATATAAACCAAAACTTTAGTATTTATTATAAATAAATCTTAAATTAAACCCACATGAAAAAAAAAAACTGATTAGGGTTTACAAAATATTTTACCTAAAAATATCCTCATTCACACGATAGAACAAGAGACAGTGATTAGGAGGAGGAAGGAACAGCCTATTTCTAGAAAGCCCTGAAAATATTCTTTTGGAGAAGATAATGAAGAGGGAAAGAACCTTAATCCTAGATCATACAAAATTACCCAAAAAATATTTACATACATAATTACAAAATAACTTTACACGGATCACTCGATCTAACATCATAGGTGGTTACAAGCAGGCACTATACGGGCGATATCACCACTACTGAATACAGACACGGCTGTCTATCAACGCTCCGGAATCACGAAGGGGGTCTGCAGCTGAAGGATACACTGACCCGCGTCAGTAACGCCAATAAAGAAGATATTCAGTTTATATCCTTACCAGCTAGCTGAACAGATTCAGGCCTTTTCACGACTCGGAGGTTCAGGACGAAAGCAGGACAAGGGACAAGACAAGATGCATTCCCAAGGGCAGCAGGCAGGTCCAGAGATGCAGATACGTAGATATAGTATCGAAAGGGCGCCCGAACAGAGCACAGGAGACGTTTCTCAAACAAGGCTGCAGCTTCCACAGCGACTTTAGTAATTAGGAGGCGGAACACCGTCAACGCCCTCCGTAATACAGGTGAAAAGGGAGGGGGTCCTCAACGTAGCAAGGCCAAGAGAATCTCCAAATTTTTAAAAAACGTCCTGCAGGGATCAGGTCAGGGAAACCTCCAAGATAAGGAGCCGAATGC
>NC_061098.1:37079650-37084444 GCF_015104395.2 Macrobrachium nipponense | reverse complement strand
CCTTTCCACCTGGCCTTGGCTTTCCGGGTGATACGGTGCAGACTTCACGTGTTTAATACCAAACTCGTTCAGTTTTCTTTTCAAAATACCTACTCGTGAAATTAGTGCCACAGTCACTCTGAATTACCTTAGGAAAACCAAATCTGGTAAAGAAACCAACCAACACTTCAACCACCTTTTCGGACCGTATACTCCTCAATGGGATAGCCTCAGGGAAGCAAGACATTCTATCAACAATAGACAATATATATTCATTCCCACCGCGCGTCCGCGGCAGGGGACCCACTACATCAATTATCACTTCCCGAAAGGGTTCGCCCACGGAGGGTATAGGAATTAAGGGAGCCTTGGGTATTTTCTGATTAGGTTTCCCCACCAACTGGCACACATCACAGGATAATACGTTGTCGCTTAATGTCCTGACGTATCCCAGGCCAAAAGAAATGTTCAGCAACCTTCTGAAACAAAGGTTTTCCTAACACCAAAATGTCCCGACAAATCATTTTCATGTGCTAAAATACATCAATTTATTCCGGTACCTTTCCGGGACAACCAATTGTCTGCACGACTCTACCTGGTGGGCAGGTGCATTAGCCGACCTGCTCAACCTGTAGAGCAAAACCTCTCTCTTTGACGAATACTGGTTTCGTCAAATCCTCGGGGATTGCCGAGTTCTAAATTAGAAAACTCCTTACTCTGTGCTATCTTGAACGCCTTAGCGTCCCAGTTTACGTCTTCCCAATTAATGACTTTCTTATTACTACTACCAGTCCTCGTGTCAGTCATTTGTCTGTCTACTTTATATAAATCTAAGTCAACATCCGCGAGATCCATCTCCCGAGCTCTAGATCGGGTTACTACAGAGACAGGCTTATAAAAATTAGTTAATATATCATCGCCTTCACAAGTCACATTCAGGAGAGTCAAAATTGGACATATATTATCAATTGCACCTTCACCTTCAGCCAAATCATTCCCTAAGAGGAGGTGAATACCGGGAACTGGCAAACTGTCTACCACAGCCAGTTTAGCAGTCCCTTTAAAATACTTGGTGTGAATATTAAACTTCTCTAAAGGACAAGACGTAATAGAGTTCGGGAAACCACCCAACACCACAAATTCATCGTTGGAAAATACAAAATCCTTTGGAACAGCAGTTTTTTGTATGAGAGACTGTGCTGCTCCAGAGTCCCGTAATACCTTTAAACAAACCTTTGTTTTTTTTATTGTTACCAACAAACACAAACCGTCAGAAATATACCTCTTAAATTTTAGTCACTTTTCCTGTTCCATACTTTGCTTTAAGTTTTCTGTTTTTTCAGCTACAACAATGTTTACTGGATTAGACCTCCTCTCCTGAAAGTTTTTCCAACCGTAACAATTAGCCTTAACGTGCCCCGTCTTGGGGCACCAATAACACTTCACACTACTACTACTTCCACCACCAAAATTTCTACCACTACTACCACCACCATTAATCGATCTACGACTGTTCACGAAACTACGCGAGCCGCTTACGCTTCTGTCTTGATTAGATACTTTTTCTGACTAGTCATTATTTGACCTTAATGTTCCTCTAGAAGTCTGACGATTATTACTACGTGTATTATATTCATGGGAGAAGAACCTATCCTGATTAATCCTTTTCCTAAGGGGTTCCTCCCGATGGGTAAGTGCATACTCGTCAGAAGCAACTGCTATTTCCTGAATGGAGTCGAGCTTCAACTCCTCCAAATGAATTCGCAAGTCACGACCTCACGTTCCTCTTAAAATTCCTCTGCCAGAAGGAGCTCTTTCAGTTTAACAAAATTGTCTACTTCTTTTGATTTCAGCCAGTCATCGAGAAACTGAACTTTCTTTCGAGCAAACTCAACATAGGTGACGTCAAGATCCTTCCGCAGATTACGAAACTTCTGCCTGTATGCTTCAGGCACCAAATCATAAGCTTTCAACACAATACTTTTTACGGTGTCGTAATCCGCGGAGAGATCGTCACTAAGATTATTATAGACCCTCTGAGCTTTGCCACCAAACGACACTGAACTAATGTTGTCCACATATCCTTTGGCCAAGCAAGCTTCTTAGCAATTTTCTCAAATGACACAAAAAACTCATTAACCTCCTCCTCGGAAAAGTGTGGTACCAGTTTTAACGCAGCGAACATATTAAACCTTGTTTCATCAACACTAGAATTATTATAACTAGCATTCTTTCCGTGATTCAACTTAATCTGTAATTTAAGCACCTCAATTTCATGCTCTCTTTCTTTTGCCCTTTCATTGGCTCTAAGTTGGAGAGCTTTAAACTCCAGTTCCTTCATCTTGGTTTTTTCTTTCAAAATTTCCAATTGGTCATCACCACTATCAATAGGATTTTCTTTACCTCCACCTTCCAGTTCCTCTATCTCCCAGGCTTACTCTCATCCAGCCTACTACTTTCCAGAACATCCTTCCTACCAAGAGTCTCTCTATATATCCTCGCGGCCTTCAAGACTTTCAAATAAACAACGGTCCCTTCTTAAACCTCCAGTGGCCCAAACTTAAATCCAAGAACTCTGCAATCAACCACAATTGAATCCCTTTTTTTAGTTCAAAACAGGATTCTCTTCCCAGATTAGGACTAGCCAAAAAGTTCGCTACCTTCAGCTTCTTCACTCTCAAAAAATAATGCATCCTTGAAGTTAATTAAAATAGAAATAATCACTCTAAATTACGTTCCAGTGGCTTGAACCACCTCCTCGAGAGCCGTTTTACAGTTGAAAACTTATGCCGCTAAACTGGATCCTGGCTAAAAATGGATCAGCCAAATTATGTTATGAACTTAATTGTTTATAATTCAATCCAGGATTCATTTTTCCCAGACTGGCTCAAGTTAGCCAAGTCATAACCAGGCAAGAAGCCAGAAGCAGCGACCACAAAATTCACAAAGCAAAACAAATAACTCCTCAAAGAGGGGATACAAAAAATAACACTGAATCAACCTTAACAATAAACAAATTTCAATTAACAAAAAATAGTCTTAAATTAAAAAACAAAAAAAGCTAGTCCCTCGAAAAGCTTTCTTAGGAACTGGAAAAACACATACGCTACTTTACCAAGTGACATCAACTCGAACCATCAAGGCCGCCTACCTAACGTTTTATACCTCAGTCGAAGAGAAAGAAAGGTGTAGGAGGCAGAAAAAAACACACTTTCCCATAGCATACGGACAGATGGAGTTGCAGATGGTGAAGTAAACCTTAAAACCTAAATTGAATTTTCCCAATTAATTATTTAATCGTAATACACCTTATTAATAATTAAATATGTCCTAAATTGACGATAATATACAACTGAAGCGGTAATGAAGAAAACTAGCTGAAGAATTCTCAAAGGACCACACCGAATTCGTTAATCAAAAGATTATAACGCATCCAACCAGCGATTGTCCTAACTCCGGATCACTAAGGGGTTTGTTTCTTGTTTACACCGAGGGGATCACCAGGGCAAACGGTTAAATTCTGTATATTATGTAAGCAGGTACGGGGAACGAACATATACGGTTTCCTCCGCTTACGTTCTTCGCCACTAGAAGGCCTCCTGAACGATCCCAGGGGAGGTCAAACAACACGGCAACAGCCAAGCAGCCAAGTGGCAAGCAGCAAGCCAAAACAAGCAACAGCCAATGCTTATAACACTGAGGCTTAAAAATTCATTAGCAGGAGCCTCTCAAATTCAATGGTAGCTGCAAGGATCAGGAAATAAATAGATGTTCCGGATAATTTAAGCCGTGGGAAAAAAAGGCTGCAAGACCTCCTCTGTTGGGGAGCCGATACTCTCTTTGCCCCACGCCCGCATGCCCAAAAACGCACTCCAGGTAAAGGGAACGAGAGGAGCGAAAAGCATAACCACGTAATAAGGGGTAGCAGTTCGACAAGTAGCGAAGCCACTGAAGACGGGTTAGTCCGCTCCACAAAACATGAAATTTTTGGTAAAAAAATAGGTGAATAAAACAACTATACAAATGAACACAAAACAAAAACCTTGGCCGGGGATTAAAAGAATGTTTTCAAGAGAAATTTTCGTGACCTTAATTAAAACAAATGACATAAAACCACGAAACCAAAATATTTAAAGTAATTATGGCATTACAATATATATATATATTTTACGCAAAATACTGTTGAGCATCGTTCGCCCACCCCAGCTACCAAGATTAATGCAAACATTTTCTTAACATCCTTAGAGCGAGATGCAAGAATTTGTTCTGAGAATAGGTTCAAGATGACAAGTATCAGCTGATTACTTAGCACCAAAAGCTCGATTAAAGCCAGTTCAGCCTTTTTCCAAAAGGCTAGGTACCACTTGCCTCCATCATTTGTCAGTCGTGGCTGAATGGAAAACGAGGGCCATGACACAACGATAGAAAATCAGGGAAAGAGGTCCACCACAAATAAGGCTAAGTGAATTCCTTCAACAGTTTCCAATTCTGAGGGATTTTTTTACATTTCTCTCAGGCTCTATGAATAAGTTCTTTCCTTCGTAGCACGGCAAGACTCAACAAAATGGTGTATTTTCATGTGAAAGATATTGCCTCCATTTGTTGAATTTGTTCCTTTCGTTATGATTAGCTCATCTGTATGTATCATCAAACCATCCAGTCTTTGTCTAGGGACATACTTTACTAAAATAATAATATGCAATCAACATTTCATTTAACGTCTTTTCTTGGGATCTGGATTTGATATAGCACTGAAATATTAAATCTGACAAGCTTCGATAATGTGATCCCAATTAGTTCTAAATTTCGGCTAGA
>NC_061098.1:37059650-37074650 GCF_015104395.2 Macrobrachium nipponense | reverse complement strand
CGTCTTAAATTCAAACTTGAGGCTTTTTTTTCTTAGAAACTTATTGATTTTTCTGAATTCCGATTCCTGTATTTACTTAGTAGCGGAACTTGTAACCAGTTTTGAGTATATAAAGATGTAGTCAGATATCTGTCACGGCCTGAATTAAGAGAAAAGGATGAGATCCATGATTGATGTTTGCAGATGGTAGAGAAGTAAAACTGGAGATACAAGTGGAAAGAAAAAAGAAAAAGTTTGACAATAAGTTGGCAAGAGGAGAACGCTTGAAAGGTCATATGAAAGTTATTGCCACTAATTACTCCTGAATTAAGTACTACTCTTAACTATGTCTAATTTTAGGAGCCTGAACATTATTTCGGTATTAATTCTGACTAGATGATAAGAAATAAATTATATCTTCTCTGTTTTTATATGTTGTAAATTTAAGTAATTACGTTTTTAAAATATTTCAATATTTTCGAAATAATAAAAATTTGGCTTCATATTTCACTTGATGAGAAAACAATCACTTCTGATTTTGTGAATATTTTCCTTTATCTGATTTTTTTTCTTTAATCATATTATCGTGCATTCAAATTTGAATGTATTACCTGTTCACAATAATTTCTTATTAACTAATTCCCTCATTATCCACTTTAGTTCAGTCAATATATATGTTGTTATTTATTTATAATTTGACATTATTATCATTGGGACATGAATTTCGTGGGATTTCGACGGTAATATTCAAGGTTTATAAAACTGAAAGATTAATAAAACCTTTCTAAAGTATGCCGCCTAAAAAAAATAAAAAAGACGAGATTTTATTGATAAAAACTTGTAAACTTTTTTTGAGTTCTCTACAAGCATAAGAATCTATTTACCAACGTCCCCGTTGACGAGACCTTACTTGGACAGAGTTTATAGGGACCCCGACACTCCATCCTTGAACATCCCAGAGCATGCCCTTCAAGCTCTGCTGGAAATCTGTACCAAGAAAGCCCCCTTTGCTGATCACCGCAACTACATGTACACCCAAATCGACGGCGTGGCGATGGTATCTCCCCTTGGAGTCCTTTACTCCAATTTTTATATGGGTACCGTCGAAGAGAGGGTCTTCCAGAATTCTAGCAAACCAAGGATGTACGTGCGCTACATTGATGATACCTTCGCCTGCGCCGACTCCCAGGATGAGATAGAGCAGCTGCGATGTGCGCTCCCCGACCACAGCTGCCTCACGTTCACGATACAACATTGCCAAGACCGCCGCCTCCCCTTCCTTGACGTCCTTGTCGAACAGCAAGATTCCGGATTAAGCACGAAGGTGTACACGAAGCAGATGAACCTGGGAAATTCATGAACGGTGAAATTGAGTGCCCTGAAACGTATAAGCGCTCCATCATCAGCGCCTTCGTCAGGAGGGCCCTCTCACACTTCTCCTCCTGGAATGACACACACAGTGAGTTGGAGCGCGCCGGCCAGGTCCTCGTCGATAACGGACACACCAACTGTGCTGTTGATGAATCGATAAGGAAGAATATGGAAGCCTGGTATCATCAGGAACCCTGCCCCGTCGTTCCAGAACCCCTCAAGCTTTTCTACAAGGGGCACTTCCACCGGAGGTACAAGGAGGATGAGCAAGCCCTCAAAAACATCATCGAGGAAAACATCAGCCCCACCGGCCCAGACAAAAAGATTAAGCTAGTAATATATTATAAAACGAAGGAGACGAGTAGCCTGGTGATGAGAAACAACCCTTTGGCCCCCCTGCAGGATCCCTTGAAGAAGACGAGTGTGGTCTACCGATACACATGACCGGTTCGAGCATGCCTCAGCAAATACACCGGTATGACCTCCATGAGTTTTTCCAAGCGAATTTCCTGCCACGCCCAAGAAGCTTCCATATTTAACCACGCCAGGACTGGTCATAACAAACAAATAAAAATAAATTATATTATCCCTAATATCGAGATAATAGACCAGACAACGGATCCCTGACGTCTGCGCCTCCTGGAAGACCTCTATATAGGAAAGGAGAAACCAAATTTAAACATCACTCAGTAAACGTTTCTCCTTCCCACCACGAAGAGCAGCGAACGACCCCCCGACAATGCCAGATAATCAGGAGCCCCCACAGAATGATAGGACTTCTGCTACAGACACAATTCCTGGCGTCCATCCCCAGGCACACTACAGTGGTGATCGCATGACAGAATCTCCGTGAACATCAATGCGAGATCCACACTTCATCCAAGACTGGTCCGACCAATGAAAATTGAACACTAGGTCTGAGCCGTTATAAATACCGCCACATAGACTTTATTAGAGCCAAATGGTTTTCTTCACATATACAGGTGTTAAATTTACAGGTATAGGCTGCTGTGAAGCAAGAGCCCGTGCCAGCATAAGGCTGGCTGATTCTAACTGCTTTTGGTGCTCTCTTGCTACAGTCCTTCAACCGACTCGTCGAGAAGATAACCTGCATGAAGGTCGAAACGTCACGTAATACCAGCATTAACGCCAGCTGTAAACCAAAGACGACCTCGACCCAGAAATGAACTACGCCTACGGAATAATACAAGCACTAATGACGACCCTGCTCGACCTGGACCTGAGATCCTGTTTTAATAAAATAAAAGATCACCTTCAGCATTTTTATAGTTTTTAGAAATTCCCAATATGAAACATCGCTGAGCCTGAGAAGCGAATTGTAAGAAAAACAGAAAAAACAATACATAATATCAACTCTCTTAATTCTGCCATTCTCTTTAACAGCATTTGCCTAAAAGAGGGTCTTTTACCAAAATAATAATAATAATAATAATAATAATAATAATAATAATAATAATAATAATAATAATAATAATAATAATAATAATAATAATAATATTATTTCCTCAGTCTACTCAGCAGTAAATGAGTGCCTATTCCTGATGGGGTAGGGTCCAGCTATGGGTTAAATAGCAAACCTCACCAATGATGTTAAGATATGAAGGAATAAACGATAACAACATAAATGGAACCTCTGGCAACAGAGGAGCTTTGAGCAGCCAGGTATTCTACCCAATTGAAGGGGAAGACGGTCAGGTACTTAGAGGTCTTCATCCAGCAACTGACCACCACAACGACAGTAACCAACAGCCTGAGATTGGAGCTACAGAAGCAAAAGGAAGAAATGGACAAGAGAAGAAAATAAAGAAATATGGACATGCTACGTCAAAAGCAACCCGACGGAGAGAGAATATAGAAGAAGGTTGGTCAACAACTGGAATGAGAGGAATAACACCCCCCAAACAGAGCAGAGGCTGGCAGACCAAGTAAGGAACATAAAGAAAAAGAACTGGCTCTCCCCAACAGAAAGAGGACAACTGGAAAGGGAAATGTCACACGACAATGAATTACACGAAGACGAACTGAGAGACGATGCCACAGAAGACGACAAGGATGATGAGCTATCAAACAATGACACTCGAAGAAACACCGACGAAGTAACAGAGAGGACGGAATGGGTAGAAAAGATTAGACAATGGATGGAGCCAGATACAGATAGAACAAAGATCCCCTCCATGAAAGCCTACAACACCAAGAAATTAAGGGAGAAAACAAGTGAGGTCAATGAAATAATGGGCATAATACACACCACCAGTATCACAGAAACAAATAACTTGGCATATGCAGGAGCAAGATTAGTAGCAGAACTGATGGGGACACGAACACCAACACCACCAGCACAACCAACCCAACAGAAACCAAAACAGCAACCTCCTTGGAAAAGGCGACTGGAAAAGCAAATCATGGTGATGAGATCTGACTTGAGTAAACTAAAAGAGATGGCAGAAAAATGGCTAAGATGCAAGAAAACAAGGGAGGACCTCAACAAGAAATACAAAGTACAAGAGAGGGGACTAAACAACACAATAGAAAATGTAAAACAGAGGCTTAAGGCCAAAGCACATAAGATCCAACAATATATGAACAGGAATAAGGGATACCAACAGAACAAACTATTCGGAACCAACCAGAAAAGACTATACAGCCAACTAAGAGAGGAAGACAACCACCCAGAAATTCCTGAAGCCGAACCAAGTAAGAGACTCTGGGAAAACATATGGAGCAATCCGGTATCACACAACAAACATGCAACATGGCTCCAGGAAGTCAAGGAAGAAGAAACAGGGAGAATAAAACAAAGATTCACAGAGATCACGACAGACACAGTCAGACACCAACTAAAGAAAATGCCAAACTGGAAAGCCCCAGGTCCCGATGAAGTCCATGGATACTGGCTCAAAAACTTCAAGGCCCTACACCCACGAATAGCAGAACAACTCCAGCATTGTATCTCAAATCACCATGCACCCAAATGGATGACCACAGGAAGAACATCCTTAGTACAAAAAGACAAGAGTAAGGGAAATATAGCCAGTAACTACAGGCCTATCACCTGCCTACCAATAATGTGGAAGTTACTAACAGGTATCATCAGTGAAAGGCTAAACAACTACCTAGAAGAGACAAACACCATCCCCCACCAACAGAAAGGCTGCAGAAGGAAGTGTAGGGGCACAAAAGACCAGCTCCTGATAGACATAATGGTAATGAAGAACAGTAGGAGAAGGAAAACCAACCTAAGCATGGCATGGATAGACTATAAGGAAGCCTTCGACATGATACCACACACATGGCTAACAGAATGCCTGAAAATATATGGGGCAGAGGAAAACACCATCAGCTTCCTCAAAAATACAATGCGCAACTGGAATACAATACTTACAAGCTCTGGAATAAGACTATCAGAGGTTAATATCGGGAGAGGGATCATCAAGGGCGACTCACTGTTCCCACTACTCTTTGTAGTAGCCATGATTCCCATGACAAAAGTACTACAGAAGAGGGATGCCGGGTATCACCTCAAAAAAAGAGGCAACAGAATTAACCATCTGATGTTCATGGACGACATCAAGCTGCATGGTAAGAGCATCAAGGAAATAGATACCCTAATCCAGACTGTAAGGATTGTATCTGGGGACATCAGGATGGAGTTTGGAATAGAAAAATGCGCCTTAGTCAACATACAAAAAGGCAAAGTAACGAGAACTGAAGGGATAATGCTACCAGATGGGAGCAACATCAAACACATAGATGAGACTGTATACAAATACCTGGGAATAATGGAAGGAAGGGATATAAAACACCAAGAGATGAAGGACATGATCAGGAAAGAATATATGCAGAGACTCAAGGCGATACTCCAGTCAAAACTCAACGCCAGAAATATAATAAAAGCCATAAACACGGGCAGTGCCAGTAATCAGATACAGCGCAGAAATAGTGGAATGGATGAAGGCAGAACTTTACAGCATAGATCAGAAAACCAGGAAACATATGACAATACACAAAGCACTATACCCAAGAGCAAATACGGACAGACTATACATAACACAAAAGGAAGGAGGGAGAGGACTACTAAGCATAGAGGACTGCATCAACATCGAGAACAGAGCACTGGGGCAATATCTGAAAACCAGTGAAGATGAGTGGCTAAAGAGTGCATGAGAAGAAGGACTAATAAAAGTAGATGAAGACCCAGAAATATACAGAGAGGAGAATGACAAACAGAACAGAGGACTGGTGCAACAAACCAATGCACGGACAATACATGAGACAGACTAAAGAACTAGCCGCGATGACACATGGCAATGGCTACCGAGGGGAGAGCTAAAGAAGGAAACTGAAGGAATTATAACAGCAGCACAAGATCAGGCCCATAAAACACCAAGAGATGAAGGACATGATCAGGAAAGAATATATGCAGAGACTCAAGGCGATACTCCAGTCAAAACTCAACGCCAGAAATATAATAAAAGCCATAAACACGGGCAGTGCCAGTAATCAGATACAGCGCAGAAATAGTGGAATGGATGAAGGCAGAACTTTACAGCATAGATCAGAAAACCAGGAAACATATGACAATACACAAAGCACTATACCCAAGAGCAAATACGGACAGACTATACATAACACAAAAGGAAGGAGGGAGAGGACTACTAAGCATAGAGGACTGCATTAACATCGAGAACAGAGCACTGGGGCAATATCTGAAAACCAGTGAAGATGAGTGGCCAAAGAGTGCATGAGAAGAAGGACTAATAAAAGTAGATGAAGACCCAGAAATATACAGAGAGGAGAATGACAAACAGAACAGAGGACTGGTGCAACAAACCAATGCACGGACAATACATGAGACAGACTAAAGAACTAGCCGCGATGACACATGGCAATGGCTACAGAGGGGAGAGCTAAAGAAGGAAACTGAAGGAATTATAACAGCAGCACAAGATCAGGCCCTAAGAACCAGATATGTATAAAGAACGATAGACGGAAATAACATCTCTCCCATATGTAGGAAGTGCAATACGAAAAATGAAACCACAAACCACATAGCAAGCGAATGTCCGGCACTTGCACAGAACCAGTACAAAAAGAGGCATGATTCAGTGGCAAAAGCCCTCCACTGGAGCCATGTGCAAGAAACAGCAGCTACCTTGCAGTAATAAGTGGTACGAGCACCAACCTGAAGGAGTGATAGAAAACGATCAGGCAAAGATCCTCTGGGACTATGGTATCAGAACAGATAGGGTGATACGTGCAAATAGATCAGACGTGATGTTGATTGACAAAGTCAAGAAAAAAGTATCACTCATTGATGTCGCAATACCATGGGACACCAGAGTTGAAGAGAAAGAGAGTAAAAAAATGGATAAGTATCAAGATCTGAAAATAGAAATAAGAAGGATATGTGATATGCCAGTGGAAATTGTACCCATAATCATAGGAGACTAGGCACGATCCCTAGATCCCTGAAAAGGAATCTAGAAAAACTAGAGGCTGAAGTAGCTCCAGGACCCATGCAGAACGTAGTGTGATCCTCGAAACGGCGCACATAGTAAGAAAAGTGCTGGACTCCTAGGGGAGGCAGGATGCAACCCGGAACCCCATACTATAAATACCACCCAGTTGAATTGGAGGACTGTGATAGAGCAAAAAAGAAAAAAAATGATGATAATAATAATAATTCTCAGACCTGACTCTTGAAGCTTAGTTGCCATCATAGATAATAATGAAAATAATAATATCGAACCATCACCTTCAGCTGACTCGTGACTCGAATAAAACAAAATAGTGACAACAAATTCTGAAGACAAGAGACCTCGCGATTTTACCACCACGTGACGCTTCATGCAGACAATCACTACAGAGTAATTATCCCAAATTGGTCTTCTACCTTCAGTCCCTTGAAACTTGCGTATAAACTGTGGCTGCAGAAATATAAGAATTCTGTTTTTATGTGATAAATGAGAATTTTTTGTAATTTATTGTAAGTCTTCAGGAAACATTTCATGAAAAAATCGGGTAATGTTTGTTTATCTAATAAATCACTTTTTTGGTTTTGTATTAACAACAACAGCAACAACAACAACAACAACAACAACAACAAAAACAACAACAACAACAATAATAATAATAATAATAATAATAATAATAATAATAATAATAATAATAATAATAATAATAATAGTACTGTTAAAAAGAATGGCAGAATTAAGCGAGTTGATTTTATATATTGTTTTTTCTATTTTCCTTACAATTCGCTTCTCAGGCTCAGCGATGTTTCTGAGTAACTGACCAATATTCATATTGGGAACTTTCAAAAATCATAAATGCTGAAGGTAATCTTTTATTGGAAAAGGATATCAGGTCCAGGTCAAGCAGGGGTCGTCGTCAGTGCTGGTATTATTCCGTAGGCGTAGTTCAGTTCGGGGCCGGGTTCGTCTTCGATTTAAGGGCTGGTATTGGTGTTGATATAGCTGGTATATCTGGTATTACGTAACGCTTCGACCTTCTCGCAGGTCATCCTCGGACGAGTCGTTTGAAGAGACTGTAGCAAGAAAGTCTGTGGGGCGGTATTTATAGCGGCTCGGACCTAGAGTTGCATTCTCATTGGTCGGGCCGGTCTTGGACGAAGTTGTGGATCTCGCCTCGAAGGTCTCGGGGATTCTCTCGTGCGAGCGCCACAGTAGTGTGCCTGGGGATGAACGACAGGAATTCCGTCCATAGCAGAAATCCTGTCATCCCGTGGGGGCTCCTGATTATCTGGTATTGTCGGGGGGTCGTTTGCTGCTCTCCGAGCGGCGGTGGGAGGGAGAAACGTTTCTTGGGTAATGTTAAGATTTGGTTTCTCCTTGCCTATATGGAGGGCTTCTAAGAGGCGCAGACGTTGGGGATCCGTTGTCTGGTCTATTATTTCGATATTAGGAATAATATCATTTCTCTTTATCCGTTTGTTATGAGCAGTCCTGCATGGTTGAAGATGGCGCCTTCTTGAGCGTGGCAGGAGATTCGCTTGGAGAAACGCATGGAGGTCATACCGACGTATTTGCCGAGGCATCCTCGGACGGGCATGTGGTTGAAGAAATCCTGGCAGACTCCACAAAATTTTGCAGAATTACCAAGAACCCCGTCGACGACATCAAGCGAGAGGCCAACCGGATTATTGAGACAGTCAACGCCGCCTCTAATGCCCTGCATTTGCCACCCATAACGGGTGACCATGACTTGGGCTACATCTATGGGAATGTTAAGACCCATAAGCAAGGGAACCCCCTTCGCCCCATAATCAGCCAGATCCCTGCCCCTACGTACCTGTTGGCCAAGAAACTCAACACCATCTTAACCCCGTACGTCCCAGATAGGCACAGCTTGAAGTCGTCGGCCGAGTTCTTGGAAGCCCTACGAGCAACGCCCCCCGGAGGATGCATCGCTTCGATGGATGTAGAGTCCCTCTTTACCAACGTCCCCGTAGACGAGACCATACAAATAATCTTGGACAGTTTACAGGGACCCCGGCACTCCATCCTTAAACATCCCAGAGCATGCCCTTCGAGCCCTGGTGGAAATCTGTACTAAGAAGGCCCCTTTTGCTGATCACCGGGCAAATATATGTACACCAGATCGACGGCGTGGGAGATGGGTCTCCCCCTTGGGGGTTTCCTTTTCGCGTGTTTCTATATGGGTACCGTTGAAGAGAGGGTCTTCCAGAATTCCAACAAACCGAGGATGTACGTGCGCTACATTGATGACACCTTCGTCTGCGCCGACTCCCAGGATGAGATAGAGCAGCTGCGACGTGCATTCCACGACCACAGCTGCCTCACGTTCACGATTGAACGTTGCAAAGACCGCCGCCTCCCCTTCCTTGACGTTCTTGTTGAACAGCGAGATTCTGAATTCAGCACGAAGGTGTACACGAAGCCGACGAACCTGGGTATGTGCATGAACGGTGAGAGCGAGTGCCCTGAGAGGTATAAGCGCTCCACCATCAGCGCCTTCGTCAGGAGGGCCCTCTCACACTGCTCCTCCTGGAATGACACACACAGTGAGTTGGAGCGCACCGCCCAGGTCCTCATCGACAACGGACACACCAATCGTGCTGTTGATGAATCTATAAGGAAAAATATGGAAGCCTGGTACCACCAGGAACCCCGCCTCGATGTTGCAGAGCCCATCAAGCTGTTTTTACAAGGGACACTTCCACCTTCCGGAGTTACAAGGAGGACGAACAAGCCCTCAAAAAGATCATCGACGAAAACGTCAGCCCCGCCGACCCAGACAAAAATATCAAGTTAATTATCTATTATAAAACGAAGAAGACGAGCAGCCTGGTGATGAGAAATGTTTCTTCGGCGCCCCTGCAGGATCCCTTGAAGAAGACGAGTGTGGTCTACCGTTACACATGCCCCGTCCGAGGATGCCTCGGCAAATACGTTGGTATGACCTCCATGCGTTTCTCCAAGCGAATCTCCTGCCACGCTCAAGAAGGCGCCATCCTTCAACCACGCCAGGACTGCTCATAACAAACGGATAAAGAGAAATGATATTATTCCTTAATATCGAAATAATAGACCAGACAACGGATCCCCAAACGTCTGCGCCTCTTAGAAGCCCTCCATATAGGCAAGGAGAAACCAAATTTTCTTAACATCAACCCAAGAAACGTTTCTCCTTCCCACCGCCGCCCGGAGAGCAGCCAACGACCCCCCGACAATACCAGATAATCAGAGCCCCCACAGATGACAGGATTCCTGCTACAGACGGAATTCCTGTCGTTTCATCCCCAGGTGCACACTACTGTGGCGCTCGCACGAGATAATCCCCGAGACCTTCGAGGCGAGATCCACGACTTCGTCCAAGACCGGCCGACCAATGAGGAATGCAACTCTAGGTCCGAGCCGCTATAAATACCGCCCCACAGACTTTCTTGCTACAGTCTCTTCAAACGACTCGTCCGAGGATGACCTGCGGGAAGGTCGAAACGTTACGTAATACCAGATATACCAGCTATATCAGCACCAATACCAGCCCTTAAATCGAAGACGAACCCGGCCCCGAACTGAACTACGCCTACGGAATAATACCAGCACTGACGATGACCCCTGCTTGACCTGGACCTGATATCCTTTTCCAATAAAAGATTAGAAAAAACAATATATAAAATCAACTCGCTTAATTCTGCCATTCTTTTTAACAGTATTTGCCTAAAAGAGGGTCTTCTACCAAAATAATAATAATAATAATATCTCGGAAGAAGACCCTATCTCAAACAAAGTTTCTTGAACAAAATAGTTGTCTGGATGCCGTTGATTTTGTTTTAATAGTTTTCTCAATCTCTCGAATGAGTTTGTTGTAGCAACAGGGTAAATAATAAAGCAGCTGTCCACATTTTTTTTTTCTTGACGTTTCGGTAGAGCTTTCTACCATTTTTCAAATGGTGAATAAAGCCAGGGGTACAACTATGCCATAGATTTTCGTTTGATTGTCAAATCTGGGGAGGGGGGAATCCTCCCATTAGCTGGGAACAGAATGACTCATCCTGGAGAGTGCTGATTGGCTGGTGCCAGGTCCCGGGAGTTCTGGTCATAGGATGCAGTGCCTGAAATGGATAATTTACAGATCTTTGTAGTAGATTGTAAGAGCAGCTTTTTTATCTGCATTGGTGGGCATTTCGTGGACAACAAGCTGTTCTTCATTGGTGTCTCATCATTGGAAGTGGTATTCCAAGAAGAAAAGTGTGACCAGGTATGACGAATGTAGGTGTGCATCATAGAGTATTTGGATTTTTTGGGCATTCACTATTTCCCTTCAAGTTGAAACCGATGCCTGTAGGCTTACAGTGTGCCTTCGTGTGAAAGTCTTGAGAACATCCAAAAAAGGAATGGTGGCATCTACACATCCCTCACTTAAAATGGAGAACCAATTCTTACTCAACAGTACACCTAAGTGTCTCCAGTTCATTTTCATTGGCGAAGTTGATAAAAATGTCATCAATATACCAAATTTATACAGCTGATCAGGTGATCTTACTGAAGACATGCTGCTCAACTACCCCCATTAAAAGTTGGCGAACAACTCATAAAGAGGAGAACCCATGGTTACTTTGTCAATCTACTTCCACATTTGCCCTCCTTAGCACAAATCTCGAGCAGGTGCCATAAGGATGCCTCTGGAATAATCATTGTTGGGTTAGAATCATCTCTGTAGACCCTGTCAAGGATCATCCATATTGTTTCATCTACAGGGACATAGGTAAAAGATCTCTACTTCCAATGATGTGGTAAAAGGTCTGCCTCCAATGATTTGGTGATACCCTGGTATGAGACGGAGTGAAGCCTTTCAAGAAAATTTATAGATAAAGCAATGAAGAATTTACTGGGTTCATATAGGGAAAAAATTTTGTTCACGGTCATGGCCAGCTGGTAGGTCACAGACAAGCTGTAGATGTAGCCAATGTTATAACCCGGCCCCCATAATATTATGCAATCTTCAATGGAGAAGATGGAATCTGAGAGGACCTCAGTCTTAACACATTTGGGCCCAGACTCAGGTCTTTTCAACATGTGACAGTTCAGCCCAATCTGAAGGAAGGCATGCTCGGCAGTGAAGGGCTGGTAATCCTTCAGATGTGGTGTCCCTTCCAGTTAGGATAAAAACATGCTAACAATGTACAAGCATCTTGTACACAGTGCATCTTATTGACAAGATAAGTGGAGGAAATCAGGAAAGAACTCCATGACAGAAAGTACACTATAATCCATCAAGCAGATAACACAGCCATCTTCGTCTTATTTTGCCAAGATGACATACTTGAAGATTCCTCCAAATTTCACATCTTTATGAAGAGGGAGGCCAACTGCTCAATAGTCGTACAAACAATTAATGCTGCCATAGATGCTGTACACCTGCCCAAGATTATGCTTTATTAATACATTGGCTACTTTTAGACCAACGTAAAAACCCACAGGGCCAATAAACCTCATAGTAAGCCAATCCCCAACCCTGAACTACCAGCAGGCTAAGACACTGAACAGAATTTTTACTTCCTGAGTGCTCAGTGAACTTCTTATAGCTTTGTTTGTAGAGGTTTCTTGAAAGGCTTTGCTCTGTGTCATCACATCACTGGAAGTAAAGAGATTTTTTACCAATGTGCTCATAAATGAAATGATATAGATGATCCTTCAAAGGTTTACAGCGATGATTCCTACCGAACATTGAACATTCCAGAGGCATCCCTACTTCGCCTGCTCGAGATTTGCACTAAGGAAGCTCAATTCATTGATCAATGAGGGCAAAAGTGGAGGCATATTGACTGAGTAGCCATGGGTTCTTTTCTTGGTTTTCTGATTGCCAACTTATATAAGGGGGTTGTTGAACAGTGTGTCTTCAGTAAGATCCCAAGAGCTGTATATGTTTGGTATGTCGGTGGCACATTCATCAATGCCACCAACAAAAATCAACTGGAGACTCTCAACCGCTCTGTTGAGGACAAATTGGTCCTCAATTTCACATTTTAGAGAAGTGTGGATGTCACCATTCCCTTTTGGGACATCTATATCACCAGCACTCTCACACAGGTCCACTATAAGCCTACTGAAACAGTGAATGCCCAGAAAACTTCAAATCCACAGTGATGAATGGCCTACATTTGTCATGCCCTCTCACACTGTTCTTCTTGGAACACCACTTCCAATGAACTTGAATACATTGCCCAAAGCCAGGTGGATAACGGATATTGTAAGTGCCTGGTCGCTAGGGTGACAAGAAATGCTGTCGACAGTTGGTATCATCAGAAGAACCTTAACTCCTATAAGAGTGAGACGACTATTAGGCTGTTCAACAAGGGTTGCATGAACACAGATTATAAGAAAGATGAGACAGCCCTGAAGGACAGCATTGGCAAACATGTAAAACCCATTAATGCAGATGAAAAAGTTGACCTTACTATTTACTACAAGGCTCAGAAGACTACCCAGTACATCATGAAGAACAGCCCAACACTAGTAACTATCCCATAAAGAGGAGAGATTTACCAAACATCATGCCCTGAGAAAGGCTCCAATGCCAGAAGATTGTAAGGGGTGCAGAATCCCAAAATGACAGCAACAACAATCGCTGCCTCAAACAAAAGGAGACCTTGCCACCCTCCGAAGGAAACTATTACTGAATTTAACCCAGGAGACCACTCATCTCCCTACCACCGTCAGGAGAATAGCAATTCAGTCACCCGTTACTCCAGGTAGCATGCCCTATGACCAGAACTCCTGGGACTTGCCACCAGCCAATCAGCACCTACGTCGTTTAGCCAGACTCTTCAGGATGAGTCATTCTACTCCCAGCCAATAGGAGGAATCACATCCCGCCAGCATTGACAGCAAATCAAAAACCAAAAAAGCATAAATACAGCATAGCTGTACCCCTTTGGTAGAAAGCTCTACCAAAGGTAAGCTGTGAGTCAAAGCTTCAAACAGTCAAAGCTTCAAACTCATTCACCAGAGTCCTATCCACCTGAAAGGGAGGATGGGTTGAGAAATCAGTATGAGATCTATTAATCAATATCATTTTCATTTTACTGGAGTTTAGCCTCATACCTCACTGACTACACCATTCACGTGTCATGTCCAGTGTTGCATCATCGGCATACTGAATAATCTTGTTTTCCAGGCAAACAACCATATTACTTGCATATGCTAAAAAAAATAACAATAACATTAGACCAAGAACACTACCCTGTGGAACTCCCGACACAATAGATCTTGGCTCACTAAAGATCCCTTCCACAGCAACTCGCTGCTATCAACCTGTGAAGGTGCGTCCACACAGTCGAACAATGTCTGACGGACAAACATTGTTACCATTTAACAATTGTCTGCCGGTTTTTCCCTTGTGAGCAGAGTAAAACTAGTGGTATATAACCTCATCTGGTACCACTGTTTGTTGCCAGATCTACTTCCATCGTTTCAACGCTTATGGCGTCATCCAGCCTGCTTCGCCTATGATATGGTGACAATGTTTGTCCGTCGGACATTGTTTGCCCATTTGGACGCACCTTAAGGAAATCTTGAATCAGTCTTAAGACATATCCTCTCACTCCAAGATTCTGAAGTTTTTAAACAGAATCCGTATGATTTATTTAATCGAAAGCAGCACTAGAATATATTTGAATTACTTTACACTCAAAACCATTATCAAGGTACCAAACTGCTCCCTATAAGCATATTGACTAATAACTAAAAATCCTTTAGATTCCACATACTTGTTTAGTGGCTTAAAAATAATTTTTTCTGTAACTTTGGAGAGCACAAGGAGAACAGAAATTGGCCTGTAGCTACTGCAGTTTGCAGATATGCCTCTCTTTGGAATAGGCTCTGTATTGCTAAGCTCTCACATATCCGTGAAGATATCACATTGATATAGAAATCTCGAGAATCTACTAATATTAGGGAAAAACATGAATATATATATTTTTTTAGGCAAATACTATTAGCATCTTCGCCACCCCAGCTACCAAGATTATCAAACATTTTCTAACATCCTTAGAGCGAGATGCAAGAATTTTGTGAGAATAGGTTCAGGATGACAAGTTTCATGGAGAGGGACATCCTCAGCTGATTACTTAGCACCAAAAGC
>NC_061098.1:37042809-37059150 GCF_015104395.2 Macrobrachium nipponense | reverse complement strand
GTGTGGTATCACAGTCCTCCAATTCGACTGGGCGGTATTTATAGAGTGGGGTTCCGGGTTGCATCCTGCCTCCTTAGGTGTCCATCACTCTTCTTACTATGTGCGCCGTTTCCAGGATCACACTCTTCTGCATGAGTCCTGGAGCTACTTCGGCCTCTAGTTTTTCCAGATTCCTTTTCAGGGATCTTGGGATCGTGCCTAGTGTTCCTATGATTATGGGTACAATTTCCACTGGCATATCCCATATCCTTCTTATTTCTATTTTCAGATCTTGATACTTATCCATTTTTTCCCTTTCTTTCTCTTCAACTCTGGTGTTCCATGGTATTGCGACATCAATGAGTGATACTTTCTTCTTGATTTTGTCAATCAACGTCACGTCTGGTCTATTTGCACGTATCACCCTATCTGTTTTGATACCATAGTCCCAGAGGATCTTTGGCTGATCGTTTTCTATCACTCCTTCAGGTTGGTGCTCGTAACACTTATTAGTGCAAAGTAGCTGGTGTTTCTTGCACAGCCTCCAGTGGAGGGCTTTTGCCACTGAATCATGCCTTTTTTTGTACTGGTTCTGTGCAAGTGCCGGACATTCGCTTGCTATGTGGTTTATGGTTTCATTTTTCGTATTGCACTTCCTGCATATGAGAGAGACGTTATTTCCATCTATCGTTCTTTGGATATATTTGGTTCTTAGGGCCTGATCTTGTGCCGCTGTTATCATTCCTTCAGTTTCCTTCTTGAGCTCTCCCCTTTGTAACCATTGCTATGTGTCATCGCTGGCTAGTTCTTTAGTCTGTCTCATGTATTGTCCGTACATTGGTTTGTTGTGCCATTCCTCTGTTCTGTTTGTCATTCTCCCGTCTCTGTATATTTGTGGGGATTCATCTACTTTTATCAGTCCTTCTTCCCATGCACTCTTGAGCCACTCGTCTTCACTGGTTTTCAGATATTGCCCCAGTGCTCTGTTCTCGATGTTGACGCAGTCCTCTATGCTTAGTAGTCCTCTCCCTCCTTCTTTTGTGTTATGTATAGTCTGTCTGTATTTGCTCTTGGGTGTAGTATTTTGTGTATTGTCATATGTTTCCTCGTTTTCTGGTCTATGTTGCGGAGTTCTGCCTTCGTCCATTCCACTATTCCTGCACTGTATCTGATTACTGGCACTGCCCATGTGTTTATGGCTTTTATCATATTTCCGGCATTCAGTTTTGACTTGAGTATCGCCTTGAGTCTCTGCATATATTCTTTCCTGATCGTGTTTTATATCCCCTCCTTCCACTATTCCCAGGTATTTGTATCCCGTCTCATTTATGTATTTAATGTTGCTCCCATCTGGTAGCTTTATTATTATTATTATTATTATTATTTTTTTTGCTTTATCACAGTCCTCCAATTCGACTGGGTGGTATTTATAGTGTGGGGTTCCGGGTTGCATCCTGCCTCCTTAGGAGTCCATCACTCTTCTTACTATGTGTGCCATTTCTAGGATCACACTTCTGCATGAGTCCTGGAGCTACTTCAACCTCTAGTTTTTTTCTAGATTTCTTTTCAGGGATCTTTCGGCGGGATGAGTGCCCAGTGGCTCCTTTGATTATGGGTACGATTTCCACTGGCATATCCCATATCTTCTTATTTCTATTTTCAGATCTTGATACTTATCAATTTTTCCCTTTCTCTCTTTCTTTTCAACTCTGGTGTCCCATGGTATTGCGACATCAATGAGTGATACTTTCTTCTTGACTTTGTCAATCAACGTCATGTCTGGTATGTTTGCACGTATCACCCTATCCGTTCTGATACCATAGTCCCAGAGGATCTTTGCCTGATCGTTTTCTATCACTCCTTCAGGTTGGTGCTCGTACCACTTATTACTGCAAGGTAGCTGATGTTTCATGCACAGGCTCCAGTGGAGGGCTTTTGCCACTGAATCATGCCTCTTTTTGTACTGGTTCTGTGCAAGTGCCGGGCATTCACTTGCTATGTAGTTTATGGTTTCATTTTTCGTATTGCACTTCCTACATATGGGAGAGATGTTATTTCCGTCTATCGTACTTTGAACATATCTGGTTCTTAGGGCCTGATCTTGTGCCGCTGTTATCATTTCTTCAGTTTCCTTCTTTAGCTCTCCCCTCTGTAGCCATTGCTATGTGTCAACGCTGGCTAGTTCTTTAGTCTGTCTCATGTATTGTCCGTGCATTGGTTTGTTGTGCCAGTCCTCTGTTCTTTCTGTCTTTCTCCTGTCTCTGTATATTTCTGGGTCTTTGTCTACTTTTGTTAGTCCTTCTTCCCTTGCACTCTTTAGCCACTCGTCTTCACTGGTTTTCAGATATTGCCCCAGTGCTCTGTTTTCGATGTTGACGCAGTCCTCTATACTTAGTAGTCCTCTCCTCCTTCCTTTCGTGTTATGTATAGTCCCAGTCCGTATTTGCTCTTGGGTGTAGTGCTTTGTGTATTGTCATATGTTTCCTGGTTTTCTGGTCTATGGTGCGGAGTTCTGCCTTCGTCCATTCCACTATTCCTGCGCTGTATCTGATTACTGACACTGCCCATGTGTTTATGGCTTTTATCATATTTCCGGCGTTGAGTTTTGACTTGTGTATTGCCTTTGAGTCTCTGCATATATTCTTTCCTGATCGTGTCCTTCAATCTCTTGGTTTGGTTTGTATTTTAATCTCACCTCCTTCCAATTATTCACCCAGGTATTCTTTGTATCCTGTCTCATGTATGTGTTTGATGTTTGCTCCAATTGTAGGCTTTATCCCTTCAGTTCTCGGTTACTTTGACCTTTTTGTATGTTGACTAAGGCGCATTTTTCTATTCCAAACTCCATCCTGATGTCCCCCAGATACAATCCTTACAGTCTGGATTAGGGTATCTATTTCCTTGATGCTCTTACCATACAGCTTGATGTCGTCCATGAACATCAGATGGTTGATTCTGTTTTGCCTCTTTTCTTGAGTTGGTACGGCATCCATCTTCTGTAGTACTTTTGTCATGGGAATCATGGCTACTGTGAAGAGTAGTGGGGACAGTGAGTCGCCCCGGAAGATCCCTCTCCTGATATTAACCTCTGCTAGTCTTATTCCAGAGCTTGTAAGTATTGTATTCCATTTGCGCATTGTATTTTTGTGGAAGCTGATGGTATTTTCCTCTGCCCCATATATTTTCAGGCATTCTATTAGCCATGTGTGTGGTATCATGTCGAAGGCTTTCTTATAGTCTATCCATGCCATGCTTAGGTTGGTTTTCCTTCTCCTACTGTTCTTCATTACCATTTTGTCTATTAGGAGCTGGTCTTTTGTGCCCCTACACTTCCTTCTACAGCCTTTCTGTTGGTGGGGGCATGGTGTTTGTCTCCTCTTAGGTATCTTGTATTAGGCCTTTCACTGATGATACCTGTTAGTAACTTCCACATTATTGATAGGCAGGTGATAGGCCTGTAGTTACTGGCTATATTTCCCTTACTCTTGTCTTTTGTACTAAGGATGTTCTTCCTGTGGTCATCCATTTGGGTGCTTGGTGATTTGAGATACAATGCGTGGAGTTGTCTGCTCATTATTATTATTATTATTATTATTATTATTATTATTATTATTATTATTATTATTATTAAGACGAATTTTCTCAATATCCAAACTGGAATATGATTAAAGGCCCGCTGTGATATTAATTAATGGATAGTAATGACTTATTTTGAGTCTAATTACAAACTTGGGTACAAAAAGTGAATAAGTGAACTCTGTTTTGTGAGCTTTATTTCAACAACGGGACAGACAGCGGGTAATCCCCAACTTGGTTAGACCGCGTCTGTTTGTTTATGTCTATCGTGGCCAATCATATTTAATTTCTTCTCACCGGATAAGCCAGGGTGGCTTGTTCATGCATTCCGTCATCCGCTTGAAATTTTTCGGATTCATATGGGCTGCAGATGAGAAGATCTAGCTGATTGGCTACAAGAAATTATAGTCGTTGGGCAACTGATCCTTTTTACCTGCTGTCTGGCCCGTTGGAGAAATAAAGTGCTACAGTCATCCACTGTTCCAGACCACAAAACAGGGTTCACTTATTCACTTTTTGTACCGAAGTTTTTAATTACACTCAAGATGACTTCAGCACAGCGTTCAAAAGCTATTGTATCGCTTTTATAAATCATTACAATCTGCTACTTAATATTGTTGTGGATCTTGAATCATCACTATTATAATTGTTTTTGTTCTTGTTGTTGCTGCTGCTTTTTTTGTTGTTATTATTGTTATTATTATTATTATTACTGAACAAAATGGCAGCCTGGATGCCATTTGAGTATGTATTGCATTTTCTTAATCTCTTAAATTAGTTTCCTTGTACCAGTAAGTGAATTATACAACAGCTGTCTGAAGTACATTTATTCCTTAAGGTGTTGGTAGAGCTTTCTATCATTGTTCAAAAAGGAAATGAATCCAGGGGTACAGCTATGCTGTATTTATGCTTCAAGTGGGATTACAGAAATCTTTTTTGGTTTTTGATTGGCTGTCAATGTTGGCAGGAGGTGATTCCTCCTATTGGCTGTGAGTAGAATAATGACGTAGGTGCTGATTGGCTGGTGTTCTGGCCATAGGGCATGCTGCCTGGAGTAGCGGATGACTGAATTGCTGTTCTCCTGATGGTGGTAGGGAGAAAAGGGGTCTCCTGGGTTAAATTCAGTAGTGGTTTCCATTGTTCGAGGCAGCGATGATTGTTGCTGTCATTTTGGGATTTTGCACTCCTTACAATCTGCTGGCATTAGGGCCTTTCTCAGGGCATGATATTTGGTAAATCACTCCTCTTTATGGGATAGTCACTAGTGTTGGGCAGTTTTTCATGATGTACTGGGTAGTCTTTTGAGCCTTGTAGTAGATAGTAGTAGACTCTTATGGGAGTTATGGTTCTTCTGATGATACCTACTGTCGACAGCATTTCTTGTCACCCTGGCGACCAGGCACTTACAATATCTGTTATCCACCAGGGTTTGGGCAATGTATTTAAGTTCATTTCAGGTGGTATTCCAAGAAGAACAGTATACGAGGGCGTGACAAATGTAGGCCATTCATCACTGTGGATTTGAATTTTTCTGGGCATTCACTATTTCTGTTGAGGCAGAGCATGATGTTGGTGGGCTTATAGTGGACCTGTGTAGAGAAGCCTTGGAGAGTGCTCATGACATAGATGTCCCAAAAGGGAATGGTGACATCCACACTTCTCTAACATGTGAAATGGAAAACCAATTCCTTCTTAACAGAACTCCTGAGTGTCTCAAGTTGATTTTTATTGGTGACATTAATGAACGTGCCACCGGCATACCAAACATATACAGCTAGTCTTGGGATCCTACTGAAGACACACTGTTCAACAACCCCCATATAAAAGTTGGCAAACAGAAAACCAAGAAAAGAACCCATGGCTACTCAGTCAATTTGCCTCTACTTTTGCCCTCATTGATCAATGAATTGGGTTTCCTTAGAGCAAGTCTTGAGCAGGCGCTGTAGGGATGCCTATGGAATGTTTAATGTTGGGGTGGAATCATCTCTGTAAACCTGTGAAGGATCATCTATATTATTTCATTTATGAGTACATTCGTAAAAAATATCTTTACTTCCAGTGATGTGATGACACAGAGCAAAGCTTTTCAAGAAAGTCTACAAACAAAGCTATATGGAGTTTACTTAGCACTCATGAAGTAAAAATTGTATTCAATGTCTAGGCCTGCTGGTAGTTCAGAATTGGGCACTGGCTTACTCTGAGGTTTATTGGCCCTGTGGGTTTTTACGTTGGTCTAGAAGTAGCCAATGTATTAATAAAGCATAATCTTGGGCAGGTGTACAGTATCTATGGTAGCATTAACTGTTTGTACGACTATTAAACAGTTGGCCTCCCTCTTCATGAAGAGGTGAAATTTGGAGGAATCTTCAAGTATGTCATCTTGGCAAAATAAGACAAAGATGGCTGTCTTATCTGCTTGATTGATTATAGTGCCCTCTCTGTCATGGAGTTCTTTCCTGATGTCCTCCATTTATCTTGCCAATAAGAGGGTCCAATACGATCTCTGTTCTGTCAGAGTATCCTCCAGGATGAGAGGCTGAAGAGTGGACTTCAATTTCAACAGGTTTAGCCCGCAGGCTTAGGCCTCTCCATCACATGGCAGTTCAGCCACATCTGGATATTCAAACCTATGGTAACATGACCTAGATGCCAGGAACTCTAGGATACCTAGCAGTTACTCCTGTGACTTGTACATCAGCAGTTGGCAATTAAGAAATGTGACGAACTGAAGGTGCCCTCACCCTAAGGAAAAGGAGTATGCCCACCGCCAACGCACTGGTGCAAGATACTTGTACATAGCAATTGCTAGCTTCTTTGTATCCTAACTGGAAGGGACACCACATCTGAAGGATTACCAGCCTTTCACTGTTGAGCATGCCTTCCTTCAGATGGGGTTGAGCTGTCACGTGTTGAAGAGGCCTAAACCTGGGCCCAGATGTGTTAAAGTTGAGGTACTCCCAGATTCCATCTTCTCCATTGAAGATTGCATAATATTATGGGAGGGGGGAGGGCTGTATGACATTGACTACATCTACTACAACAATGTAGAAATGAACAAAGATAATAACTCCCTCTTCCCAATGATAATGCCTGTCAGTGACCTACCAGCTAGCCATGACTGTGAACAAAATATTTCCCTGTATGAACCCAGTAAATTCTGCATTGCTTTATCTATGGAGTTTCTTGAAAGGCTTCATCCCAGGGTATCACCACATCATTGGAAGTAGAGACCTATTACCACATCATTGGAAGTAGAGACCTTTTACCAATGTCCCTGTAGATGAAACAATATGGATGATCCTTGACAGGGTCTACAGAGATGATTCTAACCCAACACTGATTATTTTCAAGAGGCATCCTTATGGCACCTGCTCCAGATTTGTGCTAAAAAGGGTAAATGTGGAAGTAGATTGACAAAGCAGCCATGGGTTCTCCTCTTTTTGAGCTGTTCGCCCACTTTTAATGGAGGTGGTTGAGCAGCGTGTCCTCAATAGGATCACCTGACTAGCTGTATAAATTTGGTATACTGATGACACCTTCATCAACTTTGCCAATGAAAATTAACTGGAGACACTTAAGTGTACTGTTGAGTAGGAATTGGTTCTCCATTTCCCGTAAGGGATGTGTAGATGCCATCATTCCTTTTTTGGATGTTCTCAAGGCTTTTACGTGAAGGTTCACCGTAAGCCTACCGACATCGGGTTCTACTCGAAAGGGAAATAGTGAATACCCAAAAAATCCAAATACTCCATGACGCACACCTACATTCGTCATACCTGCTCACACTTTTCTTCTTGGAATACCACTTCCAATGAGCTTGAACATGTCACCAAAACCTAGGTAGATAACAGATATTTTACCAACAGGTTATAAGGGTGACGAGAAATGCCATCAGTAGATGGCGTCGTCAGAAGAACCCCTCCCTATGCAAGAGTGAGAAGACTGTTCTACAAGATGAGACAGCCCTTAAGAACAGCATTGGTGTCCACGAAAAGCCCACCAATGCAGATAAAAAAGCTGATCTTACAATCTCCTACAAAGATCAGTAAATTATCCATTTCAGGCACTGTACCCTATGACCAGAACTCGCAGGACCTGGCGCCAGACAATCAGCACTCTCCAGGATGCGTCATTCTGTTCCCAGATTTGACAACCAAACAAAAATCTATGGCATAGTTGTACCCCTGCTCCATCATACCTGCTCACACTTTTCTTTTTGGAATACCTCTTCCAATGAGCTTGAACATGTCGCCAAAACCTGGGTAGATAACAGATATTTCACCAACATGTTATAAGGGTGACGAGAAATGCCATCTATAGATGGCGTCATCAGAAGAACCCCTCCCCATGCAAGAGTGAGAAGACTGTTCTACAAGGGCAACATGAACACTGAGTATAAGAAAGATGAAACACCCCTGAAGAACAGCATTGTTGTCCTCGAAAAGCCCACCAATGCAGATAAAAAAAGCTGATCTTACAATCTACTACAAAGATCTGTAAGTTATCCATTTCAGTCAATGTGCCCTATGACCAGAACTCCCAGGACCTGACGCCAGCCAATCAGCACTCTCCAGGATGAGTCACTCTGTTCCCAACCAATAGGAGGATCCCGCCTCCCCCAGATTTGACAACCAAACAAAAATCTATGGTATAGTTGTACCCCTGGCTTCATTCGCCTTTTGAAAAATGGTAGAAAGCTCTACCGAAAATTTAAGGAATAAATGAACTTTGGACAGTTGCTTTATGATTTACCTGATGCTACAACAAACTCATTCTAGAGATTGAGAAACTATAATACAAAATCAACGGCATCCAGACTACTATTTTATTCAAGAAACTTTGTTTGAGATACGGTCTTCTTCCGAGATATTATTATTATTATTATTATTATTATTATTATTATTATTATTATTATTATTATTATTATTATTATTATTATTATTATTATTATTATTATTATTATAATTATTATTATTTAAGATCAAAACTATCCAAAAAAACATGGTTTGATATGTTCATTAACAATACTAAAAATTATTATTGTTATTATTATTATTATTATTATTATTTTATTATTATTTTATTAAAAAATATTATTATTCATTATTCTTATTATTATTATTATTATTATTATTATTGTTATTGTTATTGTTATTGTTATTGTTATTGTTATTGTTATCGTTGTTGTTGTTGCTGTTGTTGTTACATAACCAAAAGAAAGTGATTTATTAGATAAACAAACATTACTCGATTTTTTCATGAAAATATTTCAAGCAGGCTTACATCAAATCACAAAAAATTCTCATTTATCACATAACAAAATTTTTATATTTCACCTAATTTAGGACCTGTAAATTACCTAAAACAAGTGACATTTTCTGCAGCCACAGTTTACACGCAAGTTTCAAGGGACTGAAGGTAGCAGAACAATTTGGGGTAATTACCCTGTAGTTATTGTCTGTATGAAGCGTCATGTCTTCGGAATTTTTTGTCACTATTTTTTTTTCATATGAGTCAGTTGAAGGTGATGGTTCGATATTATTATTATCATTATTATCTATGATGACAACTAAGCTTCAAGAGTCAGGTCTGAGAATTATTATTATTATTATTATTATTATTATTTATTATTATTATTATTATTATTATTATTATTATTATTATTATTATTATTATTATTATTATTATTATTATTATTATTATTATGTTTATTTTGGTAGAAGACCCTCTTTTAAGCAAATGCTGTTAACGAGAATAGCAGAATTAAGCGAGTTGATTTTATGTATTGTTTTTTCTGCTTTTCTTACAATTCGCTTCTCAGGTTAAGCGATGTTTCTAAGTAACTGGCCAATATTCATATTGGGAAATTCTAAAAATTCTAAAAATGCTAAAGGTGATCTTTTATTCTATCAAAACAGGATCTTAGGTCCAGGTCAAGCAGGTATTATTCCGTAGGCGTAGTTCATTTCTGGGTCGAGACCGTCTTTGGTTTACAGCTGGCGTTAATGCTGGTATTACGTGACATTTCGACCTTCATGCAGGTCATCTTCTCGAGCTTGATTCAGCCCAGCCTTATGCTGGCACGTGCTCTTGCTTCAAAACAGCCCATAACTGTAAATTTAACACCTGTATATGTGAAGAAAACCAGTCGGCTCTAATAAAGTCTGTGTGGCGGTATTTATAGCAGCTCAGACCTAATGTTCAATTTTCCTTGGTCGGGCCGGTCTTGGACAAAATCGTGGATCTCGCATTGTGGTCACGGAGATTCTGTCATGCGAGCGCCACTGTAGTGTGCCTGGGGATGGACGTCAGGAATTGTGGCTGTAGCAGGAGTCCTATCATTCTGTGGGGCCCCTGATTATCTGGCATTGTCGGGGGGGTCGTTCGCTTCTCTTTGGGCGGCGGTGGGGAGGAGAAACGTTCACTGAGTGATGTTTAAATCTGGTTTCTCCTTTCCTATATAGAGGTCTTCAAGGATGCACAAACGTCAGGGATCCGTTGTCTGGTCTATTATCTCGATATTAGGGACAATATAATTTTTCTTTATTCGTTTGTTATAAGCAGTCCTGGCGTGGTTAAATATGGAACCTTCTTGGGCGTGGCAGGAGATTCGCTTGGAGAAACGCATGGAGGTCATACCGATGTATATGCCGAGGCATCCTCGGACCGGGCATGTGTATCAGTAGACCACACTCGTTTTCTTCAAGGAATCCTGCACGGGGGCCCGACGGGTTGTTCCTCATCACCAGGCTACTCGTCTTTTTCGTTTTAATTATATATTACTAGCTTAATCTTTTTGTCTGGGTCAGTGGGGCTGACATTTTCCTCGATGATGTTTTTGAGGGCTTCCTCATCCTCCTTATACCTCCGGTGGAAGTGCCCCTTGTAGAAAAGCTTGATGGGTTCTGGAACGTCGGGGTGGGGTTCCTGGTGGTACCAGGCTTCCATATTCTTCCTTATCGATTCATCAACAGCACGATTGGTGTATCCGTTGCCGAATGTGTTTGTCATTCCAGGAGGAGCAGTGTGAGAGGGCCCTCCTGACGAAGGCGCTGATGGTGGAGCGCTTACGTATACCTCTCAGGGCACTCGCTTTCACCGTTCACGCGAATTCCCAGGTTCGTCGGCTTCGTGTACACTGCTGAATCCGGAATCTTCCTGTTTGGCAAGGACGTCAAGGAAGGGGAGGCGGCGGTCTTGGCAATGCTCTGTCGTGAACGTGAGGCAGCTGTGGTCGTGGAATGCACATCGTAACTGCTCTATCTCATCCTGGGAGTCGGCGCAGGCGAAGGTATCATCAATGTAGCGCACGTACATCCTTGGTTTGCTAGAATTCTTGACGACCCTCTCTTCGATGGTAAACATAAAAATTGTCGTAAAGGACTCCAAGGGGAGATACCATCGCCACGCCGTCGATTTTGGTGTACATGTAGTTGCTGTGATCAGCAAAGGGGGCTTTCTTGGTACAGATATCCAGCAGGGATTGAAGGATGTAGTGTTTAGGTCCGTATAAACTCTCTCCGAGATCATTTGTATGGTCTCGTCAACGCGGATGTTGGTAAATAAAATCTTATGCTTGTAGAAAACTCCTAAAAAGTTTACATATTTTTATCAATAAAATCTCGTCTTTTTTATTTTTTAAGCGGCACACTTTAGAAAGGGTTTATTAATCTTTAGGTTTTATTAACCTTAAATATTACTGTCAAAATCCCACGAAATTCATGTCCCACTGAAAATAATATCAAATAATGAATAAATAACAACATACATATTGACTGAACTAAAGTGGATAATGAGGAAATTAGTTAATAAGAAATTAATGTGAACAGGTAATACATTGATTAAAGAAA
This sequence comes from Macrobrachium nipponense, assembly GCF_015104395.2. NCBI lineage: Eukaryota > Metazoa > Arthropoda > Malacostraca > Decapoda > Palaemonidae > Macrobrachium > Macrobrachium nipponense. The sequence goes on along the minus strand of NC_061098.1, from coordinate 37,047,745 downwards.
AAAAAATCAGATAAAGGAAAATATTCACAAAATCAGAAGTGATTGTTTTCTCATCAAGTGAAATATGAAGCCAAATTTCAATTATTTCGAAAATATTGAAATATTTTAAAAACGTAATTACTTAAATTTATAACATATAAAAACAGAGAAGATATAATTTACTTCTTATCATCTAGTCAGAATTAATACCGAAATAAGGTTCAGTCTCCTAAAATTAGACATAGTTAAGAGTGGTGCTTAATTCAGGAGTAATTAGTGGCAATAACTTTCACATGATCATTCATGCGTTTGAAATACATTTTGATTTACTATATTGTTGAATGTATCAGAGCGTTAATTATTTTTTTCCAGTGATGTCTCGTATTATTGATAAGCTGTTCAAATAAATATTTCATGGAATTAAGATTATACGTTTACTCCCAACTTTCTCCTCTTGCCAACTTATTGTCAAACTCTCTGATCTATTTCCACCTGTATCTGCAGCTTTTTTTCTCTCTCTACCATCTACGAACATCAGTCATAAGTTCTGATCCTTTTCTGTTAATTCAGATATCTGACTATATCTTTATATACTGAAAACTGGTTACAAGTACCGCTACTAAGTAATACAGGAATCGGAATTCCGAAAAATCGATAGGTTTATATAAAAAAAAAAAAAAAAGTCTCATGTTTGAATTTAAGACGAAACAGCAGCCAAACGTGAGTTAGAAAAAAAACAGTTGCCTTAATGAGGAGGATACTTTTAAAGGTAGTTTGGTAAAGAATGGAAAAATCCCAGCGAATTTCTGCTATTAATTCTGAGCTCAAATTATTTGATTACGTATTTTGGATAGTGGAGAAAACGCATGTGCACCTTCTCAAAACCCCGTGTATTATAATACAGTTTCCAGAGAGAGAGAGAGAGAGAGAGAGAGAGACGAGACGAGAGAAGAAGAGAGAGAGAGAGAGATTCTACAAGCAATAGGAGGTATCATAAAGACAACACAAATTGATGCAGGTAAACATACCATCGTTGACACGGACACGCATACACACGCACATACACACAGACACACATATGGACCAGCACACATAAATGGGAATAATTTTTGGGGTAGGGTGGGTGGGTGGGGGGGTGGGGGCCAAACATAACCGGAAGCAATAGGACAACTGGCTGACTCAGGTTAGGGTAATAACATTAGGCAAAATGGCCATTAGTTCAAACCAGAATGACCATGCAAGGTCCAGCAGATACAAATTCAATTTCCATCTCATTGCAAATATTGTTTAAAACATTATTTTGTGATTTTACTGTTCATCTCCCATTACGGAATCTTCCTCATAAGTTACGATCAACAAAAAAGAAAAAAATTTTCTATGAAAAGAACTTCATTTGGGATAATGTTTCCTTATTGGCATCATTTGTGAAATTATCCTGTTAATAATCACCTTTACAGAAACCAATTATTGTATATATTTTACATATAAGGTAAAATAAGGAGAATAATTGTGCGGTTTTCTGGAATGGCCTCCCCTAAATTCATTACATTACGTGTAACAAGTTTAACCATTTTTCTTTCCATTTTCTTCTCTTTTTTGGTGGAGGAATTATTTCTGATTTTTATTTTTTCTCTGCTTATATAAATATTCCTATAACTTAATTGGTTAAAGAAATCAATGATTATAATCTTAAAACAAAAGCTTACAGCTGGGATTGTTTTTGGTATCGTTGCTACAGAATTATTAGCAAATAATTCCAAACAATATTACTATTTAAGCTCCATAATAGAATCAACAAATAGTTGCGGAATCATTCCTTACTTTTTTCAAAGCCATAATGAACATTGGTTAATTAGGCCATCTCTGATAAAGAAACACTATTCTATTAAGGTCTGTTCATATCAGATCTTTCCAGTCCCTTGTTTAAAAAAGCGAAGACATTAGGAATTCTTTCCAAAATTACAAATCAGAGGCCAAATTCCAAATGTCCAAAAGCTACTGAATTTGGGCTCAATTTTTTGACGTTCAGACATGACCATAAATTCTAAACCTTTTCAAAATGCGTAATTATGCTTTGAATCCAAATGGAATGAATTCAGATAATAGTAGATAAAAAAAAAAATGTTGAATAAACAAATATAATTATTTGGGACGTCAGATGTGTAAGGAGAGAAGCTTTAGTACAAAGATGGCTAACATAAAATAGGACTATCACCCAATAACCTCCTTTATTGACGTCCAGTTGACTCGTGATCGTATCACATTTCCTTCCAACCACTTCTGATGTCAGATGGATTATTCGGGATGATTTATATATATATATATATATATATATATATATATATATATATATATATATATATATATATATATATATATATATATATATATATATATATATATATATAGATATATAGATATATATATATATGTATATATCAATAAAGGTTTCGTCCAAAAGCATCGACTTGGCCCCTACGTGAATGAAATATAGTATAACTGATATTGCCTCTCTCTCTCTCTCTCTCTCTCTCTCTCTCTCTCTCTCTCTCTCTCTCTCTCTCTCTCTCAACGAAATAGTTATTAATAAAAGTTTATTCGTAAAAAAAGATATTAGCCTGGATATACGAGTGTATAGTGTGGCTGATATTGCTTTCTCTCTCTCTCTCTCTCTCTCTCTCTCTCTCTCTCTCTCTCTCTCTCTCTCTGACACCTCTACCATGGATTAAGTGTAATGAAAACCATGTCTCACTTAATTAATTTAAAAAGTAATAATAAATAAGGTACAGCAAAATAAAATATAATAACCGCTTTAATAACAAAAAAAGTTTTAGTAAAACCTGATTTTGTCTGAAGAAAGACGAAATTTGAATCGATCGATTTTAATACGTCGAATGTATAAGGCAAGTTTTGTTGACAGCAATAAAATCTACATTTAAAAAGTAATTATATAACAACGGAATTATTTGACTGTTTTTATCATAATTTTCACGAAAACTAAAATACGATGCACCTCAGTTTCTTCACCTATACTTTTCTTAAGTAAAAAAAAAAAAAAAATAAATAAATAAAGAAAACCAGTTCTTCCTAAAGAGAATTAAACAATGCCTCTGAAAAGGCGAAGATTCGAAGGAAGTATGGAGTAAAAAGGCATCTTCCCATTCATTTCAGTCTCCTCCTCCTTCCTCCTTCAAGCCCCTTCTTCTAAAGTGTATTTCAGTGTCGTTCAAAGCCTCTCGTGGCCTTTGTTAAATTTCATATCAACTTTCTTACAGTCTTCGAGATGACTAAATGAAAAATCCCATATCGGATTGCAATGTTCTAAAGTTGTACACAGATACATATACATAAACCCATACTTTGCACGCATGAAGGAAGTGACATTGTTTTCGCCCTCAGCTCTTCGTGAGAGAGAGAGAGAGAGAGAGAGAGAGAGAGAGAGAGAGAGAGAGAGCATAAAAGAATTACGTGTTTTTTACGGCGAGGTGATAAAAGTAAAGGAATATGCCATTTTTACGACCTAGTTTTGAACCGTTTTGTGCCGAGACCCAGACAAACCGCCTGAAATCTAGCGAGAAGTTGCAAAATAAGAAACGTTCCAGGTGATTTCATATCTCAAATCGTTTACTGGAACTCGCAATTGCTTTAGGTTTTGAACGTGTTAATATTATCCATTAAAAAATGTTTCAACTTTATTTTCGATGAGTTTTTGTGTATTTTGAAATGCTGAGGTAATATCAAGATATTGAGAGATCACTGGTATTTTATGTTTTTCATTTTGAATATTCTATGAATTTTAGTTTTTTTTCCTCCTAACAGAATGAGAAGGTAGAAACATATTTGCCTCCACAAGAAGCAATCCTTTGTTACTCAAAACCTGCATGGTTCAGTTGTATTCCTTCATAAAGGCAGCACATACGCCATTTATTGGCACTTTATGGAAGTCATGACGTTCCTGATCGTTCAGCTAAACAAGAAAAATACACACACACACACACACACACACATATATATATATATATATATATATATATATATATATATATATATATATATATATATATATATATAATATATATATATATATATATATATATATATATATATATATATATATATATATATATATATATATATATATATATATATAGTATATTTCGCTAAAAAACTAATGTAAACAAAAACCAGAGTAAATTTCTTATTAAGTTTAACATATTTTGCTTTAGTTTTTATTGATTATTTTCAATCACGAGCCTCTGGATTTCGATTTAATAATTTTAGCATCAATTATAGTAGTGGGTTAATATGGCTTTTCCTTAGCAACATTCACTTCACGGTGTGACATCCCTGCCTACACAAGTTACGGTAGAAAAGACCCTTTAGCCTTGGCAGGCAACCCCTCTAAGAGAGTGACATTCCAGAATCAAACCAGTGCAACGGGTGGAAGAGACCCATTAGTCTTGGTTGGCAACCCTTTTAAGAGAAGATTGCTCTAAATACAAACCTTCTTCTCCAACCTTAGACTTTTCTATAGCCATTGTACTGTGGCCTTCCATGTTTTGAGTTCCCTTGCTTGAGGATACTATCAGGCATTTTTCCTCCTTTTTGTTCACCGTCAGTTTTTCTCGAATAGTGTGTACGAGAGGCTGGTGAGAAAGCAAAGGTACTTGGTGGATTACAGGAAAGATCTTCTTTACCAAGATATTCTTTCTCGTCTTTTTATAATTTATAAATCGATTCTGACTGTCTTCCCCCTGCCTTACAAGGTGCCCTGGCTGCACCTTCTCGACCTCTTGCTTCCAGCAACTTTTAATGTAACTTGTGTAAATATTGTAAGTACTTTTTGTTGCTGATTGCATTAGTATTGCTTATTCTACTGTTGAGTTTTATTATGTTGCTGTTGTTATACGTTTATATATTATTTTTGCTATAATTTTATTTTTATTGTTAATTCTAA
>NC_061098.1:37022566-37042309 GCF_015104395.2 Macrobrachium nipponense | reverse complement strand
AGTCGCTGTAAAATTCCCCTTTTTCCACTTTTCTATTTTATATTTCCATTATCCCTTATTTTGATATATCATGTACGCATATTCTCTCCTGTCGTAACATTAGTGCAATTATTGAATGAGGGGACAGGGGATAAAAATAAGATAATTGTAGAATGAAATCTGTAACAAATATTAAAAGGAAAATGGTGTTTCATCAAATTGATTATTATAATATTATGATTTGACTAAAAAAAATACGCGAGATCTGATCATTCAAGAGAAGATTGTCAATTTCTTGAGACGTTTTTACAAAGAATTTTAAAATTTACTGTAATTCGTTACAAGTTTCTGAATTCTTTATAATTTTTCTTTCATGAATAATCGGTATTACAAAAAGGGAAAAAGAAGACGGCTCATTCAGCTTAAACAAAGCTGCAATAATAGAACTTACCTTTTGTAAATACAAGAAGTCTCTAAGAACTCATTCCATCCTCGAGAAACGAAACCGAAATCGCAAACGTTGTCCCATCAGCTCATTATTGAGGAGGAAAGTCACTTGTCTCCTAAAAGCTTCACCTAACCTAAATAAAGGAACCTTTGCTGGTGGATTTAAGTAATTATTCCGCGTCGGAATTTCTTGGAAATTGACTTAATATAGTATTTTAGTTGCTTACTAAAAATTTATTATTTTTTGTCGGTCGACTGTAATTAAACCCCCAGGGGCTCCTATTAAACACGACGAAATACATTTAATTAACCCTCTCCCACCCCAATCCCTAGCGGCTTTCGTATTCGCAGGGTCGTTCCTTGCAGTCCGTGCAGAGTTGTCACTTAGAAAAACCGCTTTGTTTTCATATGCAACTATAAGAATAATTTCTTACCTCATTCGATCCACCAGAGATGAGAGTTTCCTCCACTATTCTCCATGTAAAGTGATTAACGAAGTCTTTTAAACTATTTTTGAAAAAAATATAACTTTTCGTTTATCGATAAATTGTTCGATCTATACTACTAATATTTCAAGATTTTACTAAATAATCTTAAAATTTTATCTGCGGTTGCAAACAAGCTTTATAGAGAATCATAATATGAAGACCATATGAAGTTCCAACCGCTATATATAGAGAGATATTCAGATATATATTTTATAGATAAAGTTTTTATTTTACCGCAGATATGGACGATAATTCCTTTTGTTTAAAGAAACCCTGAATCTTGAATTGACTCTTATAACTTTCTATATTTCAATTCACGCTACTTTAACGCCATCCGATTTAATCTTATTTGAATTCATGAGTATTCAACACTTTTAAATTCAAGCTATCTTAACGCTATCCAATTTAAGGTAAATAAATGGACCTTTGCTTTCATATACAAATATAGAAATTTGTTACCTTATTCAATTTGAACTGAACACTTTTCAACTCACGCTATTTTAACACTAACCGATTTAAGCTATGCATTGATTAATATTGAATAATTTTCGATTAATACTCTCTTAACGCTATGATTTAAGTTTATTTGAATTGACTGATATTGTTCGAGATTCAATCCACACTATCTTAACGTTATCCGATGTAAACTTATTTGAATTCACTAACACTGGATACTTTCAATTCACGCTATCTTCACGCTATCCGATTTAAGCTTATTTGAATGACTAAGACTGAATACTTTTCGATTGCTTACGCTATCTTAATAATAAGTTTTCAGGACGGGCGGCTCGGTCACACTTCCTTCTAAACTGAAGAACTTTCTGATTCCTGTGGAAGTTCTCACTATAAAAGGGCGGTCGACTAAATCTTCTCAAACAACTTGTTACGATCGTTAAGAAGCGGTTCGCTGTTCCATCATTCTTCTGATTTCGCTTCCCTGAATCTCCTTTGTTTTTTTTCTCGACAGTTCGTCCATTTATGTATACTGATGCCATAGGGATACCAGTTTAGAATGTTTTCTGTATCAGTAACGAGAAAAAAAAAACTTCCTTTCGTTTCTGTAGTCACCTGATATTTGACTTTCTTTATCTAATGCTATTTCTATGGTTCATTGACAAGTTTTAGTTTTAATTACAGTCTTAATTTCAAATAAAAATCGTTTGTTTAATTTGTCATTTCTTTGTTTGGAAAACGCATTTATTTCTGCTTCAATTGAATGTTTGTTTTTAAATAAACTTCTGGATATCATTCCAGAGAGAGAGAGAGAGAGAGAGAAGTAGAGAGAGAGAGAGATGAGAGAGAGAGAGAGAGAGAGAGATAAAAGAATGTTACGTAAATCTTCAGCATATAGGTACATCCATTGGTTGATATAAATAAATCAAAACATCAAGTCTCATACATACAAAACTAGAAATAAAAAGCTAGAAATATAAATCCTCATCTCGTACATTAATTAAGAGACCGACTCCACTATAATCTGCGAGAGAGGTCAATTGTTAAGACTCTCAATCACGAGGTCAGTTAGGTTCGTTTTTGAAAACACGTAAATGGAATGAATAACGAATTTAATTTCTACTGATGAATGTTTTCAGAAATGAGATTTATCTACACCGCTTTCAAATTCGAAATCATTTCCATACGTAATGCGCAGCGGAACAATTGCCACAACGGCGATGTGAAAAAACAGATTTGAGATTTTAATGAACCTAAACATAGCTCGGGTCATTCTCGGATGTGGGCTTGATGATACTCTGTGTTGTCGATGACATGATTTATGCGCGAATAAGTACGCGGATTCGTCTGTCTGGTTTGAGATAATGTGGGCGCTGTCTCTCACCAAGCTCTTGTCCTGTTCGGTATTCATAAATTGAATAACTCTGGTGACCTTATTGTTCAATCTTGTGAAAGGTAAGTCTCTCTCTCTCTCTCTCTCTCTCTCTCTCTCTCTCTCTCTCTCTCTCTCTCTCTCTCTTTAAACAGAATCACTTTTGATAATCTTAAATTTCACTCGATGAAAGTTAACGTTTCTTTGTCTGTCTGTCTGTCTGTCTCTCCCCTTCCTTGTTAAAGAACGATTCTTTCATCAGAATGTGGCCCCCATCCCTCTCTCTCTCTCTCTCTCTCTCTCTCTCTCTCTCTCTCTCTCTCTCTGAAAAAACATAATCACTAAAAGACAGCCACTTCTCTATGAGCTAAAATCTTATTAATCCCAATAAAATAAGGCATCAGCTTTGTAATACAGGGTGTCCATAAAGTCCCAGTGCCATTAACAAGTATTTATTGCTCAGAATGGTACTTGGACTTTATGGACACCCTGTATATCAACGCAGTCACCACCGGCATCTGTTGTATTTAAAGCATTGCGGGTATGAACGACTCCGCGGCGGGGCATTACACTGCGCTTACTCTTTGGCGCTCTCGTTACGTGTAATTAGAACTCACAGGATTATAATAACAGATGTGTGTCCGTGTAATTGCTTATTAGACATTGTAGCTCATAGGCCACATCGCCGCCTACGAAGAATAGAGGAAACCATTACGATAAACTCATGTTGATTCTAGTTGGTAAAGAAAGGGTTAAAGAATTTAAGTAGCATTAAGTAGCTTTAAAACTTTGTGAACTTATCAGTCAGTTCTGCTATGATCAATTCCCGTTTTCTGTTGTTATGAGTGAACAGAGAAGACGATGCCACAGGTAAGAGGAGATGGTAGAAGGTTTTGACTAGAAAACGGCGACCCGCATAGAAATGGGAAAAGCTGAAAGCAAAGAAGATGAGTGATACATATACTACTATCGAGTTTAGAATCACGTATCATTTCTTTATTTCTGTCTTTTGTTAATGACAGTTGGCCAACCATTTGTTTATAGGTACCTGTCTCATCACTCTTCAGTCCTTTTGAGCAGTCTCTCTCTGCCACACACACACACACACACACACACACACCTCATTTAAGCAATCAAATAAATCAGAATTAAAACCAGGTCACAAGTCATATCTGGTTGCAGTCAATTGGCCACCGAAAACAGGTCGTGGACAGGAAAGTCTTTCTTTCTATTAAGTCTTAATCTACTTGGTTTCGTTTGTGAAACCTCTGAAGCCAGGTTTAGATAGTGACAATCCTGCTTCAACTGAAGGTTATTACTTTTATAGAGGAGTCGAGGACCTGTTTGCTTTGGCTTTCTTAGACAAACAAGGACTGATTAAAGAGAAGTTTTTTTGGAATTTGTTATTTATGAATATTATCATAGGGTGATTCTTTAATGTGAAACAGTTATTATTATTATTATTATTATTATTATTATTATTATTATATTATTATTATTATTATTATTATTATTATTATATTGAGACGAATTTTCTCAATAGCCAAAACTGGGAATATTATTAAAGGCCCACAATAATATCAGGTAATAGATTGTAATGATTTATAAAAGCGCTACAATAGCTTTTCGAACCCCGTGCTGGGTTCATCTTGAGTCTAATTAATAACTTCGGTACAAAAAAGTGTAATAAGTGAACATGTGTTTTGTGGGCTGGAACACAGGATGACCGCGACGCTTTATTCAGTAACGGGACAGACAACAGGTAATCCCCAACTTGGTGACCGCGTCTATTTTATCTATGTCCTCTCGTAGCCAATCATCTTTATCTTCTCAAAACGATAGCTGTGCTTGTTCGTGCATTCCGTCATCCGCTTGAAATGTTTCGGATTCATATGGGCTGCAGATGAGAAGATCTAGCTGATTGGCCACCAGAGACTATAGTCGATTGGGCAACTGATCATTTTTGCCTGCGGTCTAACCCGTTGGAGAGATAAAGCGTTGCGGTCATCCACTGTTCCAGACCACAAAACAGAGTTCACTTATTCACTTTTTGTACTGAAGTTTTTAATTAGACTCAAGATGAACCCAGCACAGTGTTCGAAAGCTATTGTAGCGCTTTTATAAATCATTAAACAATCCACTACTCAATATTGTGGATCTTGAATCATAACTATTATAATTGTTGTTGTTGTTGCCCCCTTGTTGTTGTTGTTGTTGTTGTTGATGTTTTGTTGTTGTTGTTATTATTATTATTATATTACTGAACAAAATGGCAGCCTGGATATCATTGACTTGTATTGCAGTTCTCAACTCTCTCAAATTAGTTTCTTTGTAGCAGAAAGTGTATTATACAACAGCTGTCTGAAGTACATTATTCCTTAAGGTGTTGGTAGAGATTTCTATCATTGTTCAAAAGGGAAATGAATCAGGTGTACAGCTATGCTGTAATTAGGCTTAAGTGGGATTACAGAAATCTTTTTTGGTTTTTTGATTGGTTGTCAATGCTGGCGGAAGGTGATCCTCCTATTGGGTGGGAATGGAATGACCTCATCCTGAAGAGTCTGGCTAAATGACGTCGGTGCTGATTGGCAGGTGTCAAGTCCCAGGAGTTCTGGTCATAGGGCAGACTGAATTGCAATTCTCCTGATGGTGGTAGGGAGAAGAAGGGTCTCCTGGGTTTAATTCAGTAATGGCTTCAATCGGAGGGTGGCAAGGTCTCCTTTTGTTCGAGGCAGCAATTGTTGTTGCTCTCATTTTGGGATTTTGCACTCCTTACAATCTGCTGTAAATCTCTCCTCTTTATGGGATAGTCACTAGTGTTGGGCTGTTCTTCATGATGTACTGGGTAGTCTTCTGAGCCTTGTAGTAGATAGTTAGGTCGACTTTTTCCTCTGCATCAATGATTTTTACATGTTCGCCAATGCTGTCCTTCAGGGCTCTCATATTTCTTATACTCTGGTCATTCAACCCTTGTTGAACCGCCTAATGGTCATCTCACTCTTCTGGGAGTTATGGTTCTTCTGATGATACCAACTGTTGACAGCATTTCTTGTCACCCTGGCGACCAGGCACTTACAATCCACCTGGCTTTGGGCAATGTATTCAAGTTTATTGAAAGTGGTATTCCTAGAAGAACAGTGTAAGAGTGCATGACAAATGTAGGCCATTCATCACTGTAGATTTAAATTTTTCTGGGCATTCACTATTTTTGTTGAGGTAAAGCATGATGTCTGTGGGCTTATAGTGAACCTGTGTGTAGAAGCCTTGGAGAGTGATGGTGATATAGATGTCCCAAAAGGGAATGGTGACTTCCACACTTCTCTAACATGTGAAATGGAGAACCAATTCCTCCTCAACAGAGTGCCTGAGTGTTTCAAGTTGATTTTTGTCGGTGACATTGATGAATGTTACCACCGAATCCATACCAAACATGTACAGCTGGTCTTAGGATCTACTGAAGACACTCTGTTTCAACAATCTCTATATAAAAGTTGGCAAACAGAAAACCAAGAAAAGAACCCATGGCTACTCATTCAATATACCTCCTCTTTGGTCCTCATTGATCAATGAATTGGGCTTCCTTAGTGCAAATCTCGAGCAGGTGCAGTAGGGATGACTCTGAATGTTCAATGTTGGGTTGGAATCATCTCTGTAAACCTGTGAAGGATCATCTATATCATTTCATTTATGGGCACATTGGTAAAAAATCTCTTTAAATGATGTGATGACACAGAGCAAAGCCTTTCAAGAAACTCTACATACAAAGCTATACGGAGTTCACTGAGCACTCATGAAGTAAAAATTTTGTTCAATGTCTTGGCATGCTGGTAGGTCAGAGTTGGCCATTGGCTTACTGTGATGTTTATTGGCCTTGTGGGTTTTTATAGGTTGGTACGACTATTAAACAGTGGCCTCCTTCTTCATGAAGAGGTAAAGTTTGGAGGAATCATCAAATATGTCATCTTGGCAAAATAAGAAGAAGATGGCTGGTCTCATCTGCTTGATGGATTATAGTGTCCTGTCATGGAGTTCTTTGCCTGGTGTCCTCCATTTATCTTGTCAATAAGAGGCTCTGATACGATCTCTGCTCTGTCAGAGCATCCTCCGAGGATGGAGAGGCTGAAGAGAGGACTTCCCCCCCCGATTTACAAGGTTTTAGCCCCCAGGCTTAGGCCTCTTAATCACATGGCAGTTCAGCCACATCTTCCGAGATATTTAAACCTATGGTAACATGACCTAGATGCCTGGAAACTCCAGGATACCCAACAGTTTACTCCAGTGACTTGTACATCAGCAGTTGGTAATTAAGAAATGTGACGAACTGAAGGTGCCCTCACCCTAAGGATAAGGAGTATACCCACCACCGATGTACTGTGTTCAAGAATCTTGTAAATTGATCTGAAGGATTACCAGCCCTTCACTGCTGAGCATGCCTTCCTTCAGATGGGGCTGAAGTGTCACATGTTGAAGAGGCCTAAGCTTGGGCCCAAATGTGTTAAACTGAGGTCCTCCTATATTATAAGAGTGGGGAGAAGGTTTATGACATTGGCTACATCTACAGCAATGTAGAAATGCACAAAGATAATAACTCTCTCTTCCTCTGTTGAATGCTTCTGTGTCTTAATAGCTGGCCATGACTGAACAAAATTTAATATATGAATCCAGTAAATTCTTCATTGCTTTTTCTATAGAGTTTCTTGAAAGCCTTCACTACATGTCATTCCAGGGTATTACCACATCATTGGAAGTAGAGACCTTTTACCAATGTCCATGTAGATGAAACTATATGGATGATCCTTGACAGGGTCTACAGAGATGATTCTAACCCAACAATGATTATTCCAGAGGCATCTTTATGGCGCCTGCTCGAGATTTGTGCTAATGAGGGCAAATGTGGAAGAAGATTGACAAAGTAGCCATGGGTTTCTCCATCTTATGAGCTGTTCGCCAACTTTTAACGGGGTTGGTTGAGCAGCGTGTCCTCAGTAGGACCACCTGACCAGCTGTATAAATTTGGTATATTGATGACACCTTCATCAACTTCTCCAATGACAATGAACTGGAGACACTTAGGTGTACTGTTGAGTAGGAATTGGTTCTCCATTTCAAGTGAGGGATGTGTAGATGCCACCATTCCTTTTTTGGATGTTCTCAAGGCTTTCACATGAAGGTCCACCGTAAGCCTACCAACATCGTGTTTTACTTGAAAGGAAACAGTGAATGCCCAAAAAATCCAAATACTCCATGATGCACACCTACATTCGTCATAACTGCTCATACTTTTCTTTTTGGAATACCTCTTTCCAATGAGCTTGAACATGTTGCCAAAAACCTGGGTAGATAACAGATATCTTATCAACAGGTTATGTCGTCAGAAGAACCCCTCCCCATGCAAGAGTGAGAAGACTGTTCTACAAGGGCTACTGTGAACACTGAGTATATGAAAGATGAGACACTGCTGAAGAGCAGCATTGTTGTCCACGAAAAACCCACTAATGCAGATAAAAAGCTGATCTTACAATCTGCTACAAAGATCAGTAAATTATCTATTTCAGGCACCGTATCCTATGACCAGACCTCCCACCGGGACCTGGGGCAGCAATCAGCACTCTCCAGGATGAGTCACTCTGTTCCACAGCCAATAGGAGGGCTCCCCCATCCCCCAGATTTGTCAACCAAACAAAAATCTATGGCATAGATGGACCCCTGGCTTTATTCACCTTTTGAAAAATGGCAAAAAGCTCTACCGAAACATCAAGGAATAAATGTACTTTGGAGAGCTGCTTTATGATTTACCTACTGCTAAAACAAACTCATTCTAGAGATTGAGAAACTATATATCAAAATCAACGGCATCCAGACGACTATTTTGTTCGAGAAACTGTTTGAGAGAGGGCCTCTCTTCCAAGATATTATTATTATTTTTATTCTACATTATATTATTATTGTTATTATTTAAGATCAAAACTATCCAAAAATATGGTTTGAAATGTTCATTAATAATTATGTTACAAAATATTATTATTATTATTATTATTATTGTTATTGTTGTTGTTATTGTGTTGTTGTTGTTGTTGTTGTTGTTGTTGTTGTTGTTGTTGTTGTTGTAGTTACAAAGCCAAAAAAAGTGATTATAAGAAAAACAAACGTTACTATTTTTTTCATGAATATTTCCTGTAGACTTACAGAAAATCACAAAAAATTCTCATTTATCCACATAGCAACACAATTCTTATATTTTACCTAATTTAAGACATAAAAAAATGACCTAAACAAGTGACATTTTCTGCAGCCACAGTTTACACGCAAGTTTCAAGGGACTGAAAGTAGCAGACAATGTGGGATAATTACCCTGTAGTTATTGTCTGTATAAAGCGTCACGTGATGTTAAAATCGCGAGGTCTCTTGTCTTCAGAAGTTTTTTGTCACTTTATTTTTTTTTTTCATTCGAGGCAGCTGAAGTTGATGGTTTGATATTATTATTATCATTTTTATATATGATGACAACTAAGCTTCAAAGAGTCAGGTCTGAGAATTATTATTATTATTATTATTATTGATTTTGGTAGAAGACCCCTTTTAGGCAAATGCTGCTAAAGGGAATGGCAGAATTAAGCGAGTTGATATTATGTATTGTTTTGTCTGTTTTTCTTACAATTTGCTTCTCAGGCTCAGCGATGTTTCTGAGTAACTGGCCAATATTCATATTGGGAAATTCTAAAAATTATAAAAATGCTAAAGGTGATCTTTTATTTTATCAAACAGGATCTCAGATCCAGGTCAAGCAGGGGTCGTCATCAGTGTTCGGTATTATTCCGTAAGCGATAGTTCATTCCGGGTCGAGGGTCGTCTTTGGTTTACAGCTGGCGTTAATGCTCGTATTACGTGACGTTTCGACCTTCATGCAGGTCATCTTCTCGACGAGTTGGTTGAAAGACTGTAGCAAGAGAGCAGCAGCAGCAGTTAGATTCAGCCACTTATGCTGGCACTGCTCTTGCTTCACAGCAGCCCATGAATGTAAATTTAATACATGTATATGTGAAGAAAACCATTCGGCTCTAATAAAGTCTATGTGGCGGTATTTATAACGGCTCAGACCTAGTGTTCAATTTTCATTGGTCAGACCGGTCCTGGATGAAGTGCGGATCTCGCATTGATGTTCACGGAGATTCTGTCATGCGAGCGCCACTGTAGTGTGCCTGGGGATGGACGCCAGGAATTATGTCTGTAGCAGGAGTCCTATCATTCTGTTGGGGCTCCGCTCTTCGGGCGGTGGTGGGGAGGAGAAACGTTTACTGAGTGATGTTTAAATTTGGTTTCTCCTTTCCTATATAGAGGTCTTCCAGGAGGCGCAGACGTTAGGGATCCGTTGTCTGGTCTTTTATTCTCGATATTAGGAATAATATAATTTCTCTTTATTTGTTTTGTTATGAGAATTCCTGGCGTGGTTAAATATGGAAGCTTCTTGGGCGTGGCAGGAGATTTGCTTGGAAAAACTCATGGAGGTCATACCAGAGTATTTGCTGAGGCATGCTCGAACCGGGCATGTGTATCGGTATACCACATTCGTCTTCTTCAAGGGGGTCCTGCAGGGGGGTGGGGGGTCGAAGGATTGTTTCTCATCACAAGGCTACTCGTATTCTTCGTTTTAATTATATATTACTAGCTTAATCTTTTTGTCTGGGTCGGTGGGGCTGATGTTTTCCTCGATGATGTTTTTGAGGGCGGCTTGTTCTCATCCTCCTTGTAACCTCCGGTGGAAGTGCCCCTTGTAGAAAAGCGTGATGGGTTCTGGAACGTCGGGCGGGGTTCCTGGTGGTACCAGGCTCCCATATTCTTTCTTATCGATTCATCAACAGCACGGTTGGTGAGTCCGTTGTCGACGAGGACCTGGCCAACGCGCTCCAACTCACTGTGTGTCATTCCAGGAGGAGCAGTGTGAGAGGGCCCTCCTGACGAAGGCACTGATGGTGGAGCGCTTATACGTCTCAGGGCACTCAATTTCACCGTTCATGCACATTCCCAGGTTCGTGTGCTTCGTGTACACCTTCGTGCTAAATCCGGAATCTTGCTGTTTGACATGGACGTCAAGGAAGGGGAGGCGGCGGTCTTGGCAATGTTCTATCGTGAACGTGAGGCAGCTGTGGTCGGGGAGCGCACATCGCAAATGCTCTATCTCATCCTGGTAGTCGGCGCAGGCGAAGGTATTCATCAATGTAGCGCACGTACATCCTTGGTTTGCTAGAATTCAGGAAGACCCTCTCTTCGACGGTACCCATATAAAAATCGGTGTAAGGACTGCAAGGGGAATAACATCGCCACGCCGTCGATTTTGGTGTACATGTAGTTGCTGTGATCAGCAAAGGGGGCTTCTTGGTACAGATTTCCAGCAGGGCTTGAAGGGCATGCACTGCGATGTTCAAGGATGGAGTGTCGGGGTCCCTATAACTCTGTCCAAGTAAGGTCACGTCAACGGGGACGTTGGTAAATAAATTCTTATGCTTGTAGAAAACTCCAAAAAAGTTTACAAGTTTTTATCAATAAAATCTCGTCTTTTTTATTTTTTAAGGCGGCATACTTTAGATAAGGTTTATTAATCTTTCGGTTTCATAAACCTTGGATATTACCGTTGAAATCCCACGAAATTCATGTCCCAATGATAATGATGTCAATTAATGAATAATAACAACATATATATTGACTGAACTAAAGTGGATAATGAGGAAATTAGTTAATAAGAAATTAATGTGAACAGGTAATACATTCAAATTTGAATGCACGATAACATGATTAAGAAAAAAAATTAGATAAAGGAAAATATTCACAAAATCAGAAGTGATTGTTTTTCATCAAGTGAAATATGAAGCCAAATTTCAATTGTTTCGAAAATATTGAAATATTTTAAAAACGTAATTACTTGAATTTATAACATAGAAACAGAGATGATATAATTTAATTCTTATCATCTAGTCAGAATTAATACCGAAGTAAGGTTCAGTCTCCTAAAATAGACATAGTTAAGAGTAGTGCTTCATTCTGGAGTAATTAGTGGCGATAACTTTACATGACCATTCATGCGTTTGAAATATATTTTGATTATTATATGTTGAATGTACCAGAGCGTTAATTATTTTTCCAGTGATGTCTCGTATTATTAGTAAGCTGTTCAAATAAATATTTCATGGAATTAATAATATAAGTTTACTCCAAACTTCTCCTCTTGCCAACTTGTTGTCAATCTTTTTCTGATTTCTTTCCACCTGTATCTCCATTTTTTTTTTCTACGAACCTCAGTCATAGTTCTCATCCTTTTATCTGTTAATTCAGATATCTGACTATATCTTTATATACTCAAAACTGGTTACAAGTTCCGCTACATAAATAAATATAGGAATCGGAATTCAGAAAAATCAATGTTTCTAAAAAAAAAAAAAAAAAAAAAAAAAAAAAAAAAAAAGTCTCCAAGTTTGAATTTAAGACGAAACAGTAGCCAAACGTGAGTTGCCTTAATGAGGAAGATACTTTAAATCCTAGCAAAAATTCTGCTATTAATTCTGAGCTCAAAATATTTGATTACGTATTTTGGATAGTGGAGAAAAACGCATGTGCACCTTCTCAAAAACCCCGTGTATTATATACAGTTTCTAGAGAGAGAGAGAGAGAGAGAGAGAGAGAGAGAGAGAGAGAGCGCAAAACTCTCAAAACCATGTCCTGAAAATTGTCAGTGATGGAATTGTAGATTACAATTCAGTTTCCATAGAGAGAGAGAGAGAGAGAGAGAGAGAGAGAGAGAGAGAGAGAGATTCTACAAGCAATAGAAGGTATCATAAGGACAACACAAATTGATGCAGGTATACCATCGTTGACAAGGATACGCATACAAACGTACACACACATGCACACACACACAGACACACACGCACACACGGACCCGCACGCATAAAAGGGAATAATTTTTGGGGTAGGGTGGGTGGGGGGGGTGGGTGGCGGGGGGGTGGGGGCCAAACATAACCGGAAGTCAATAAGACAACTGGCTGACTCAGGTTAGGGTAATAACATTAGGCAAAATGGCCATAGTTCAAACCAGAATGACCATGCAAGGTCCAGCAGATACAAATTCAAATTCCATCTCATTGGAAATATTGTTTAAAACATTATTTGTGATTTTACTGTTCATCTCCTGGAATCTTCCTCTAAAAGTTACGATCAACAAAAATACATTTTCTATGATAAGAACTTCATTTGGGATAATGTTCCTTATTGGTATCATTGTGTTATTGTTCATGTTATTACTCAGTTTTACAGAAATCAATTATTTTATATATTTCCATAAAAAGTAAAATCAGGGAGAATTATTGTGCGGTTTCCTGGAATGGCCTTTCCCCCTAAATTTATTACATATTACATGTAACAAATTTAATCTTTTTTCTTTCTTTTTCCTCCTCCTTTTTTGGTGGAGGAATTATTTCCTGGTTTTTCTCTGCCTGTATAAATATTCCTATCAATTAATTGGTTAAATAAATTAATTATTATAATCTTAAAACAAGAGCTTACAGCTGGGATTGTTTTTGTTATCGTTGCTACAGAATTATTAGCAAATTATTCCAAACTAAATCACTATTTAAGTTCCATAATAGAATCAGCAAATAGTTGCGGAATCACTCCTCACGTTTATCCTGCAATAATGAACATTGGTTAATTACGGCCATCTCTAATAAAGAAACCCTATTCTATTAGAAGGTCTGTTCATATCAGATCTTTTCAGTCTTTAAAAAAGCGAAGACATTAGTCTTTCCAAATTACACAATCGGAGGCCAAATTCCAAATGTCCAAAAGCTACTGAATTTGTGCTAAATTTTTTCAAGTTCAGACATGACCATAAATTCTAAACCTTCTCAAAATGCATAATTATGATTTGAACCCAAATGGAATGAATTCAGATAATCGTAGATAAAAAAAAAAAAAAAGTAGAATAAAACAAATATAAGGAGTTGGACATCAGATGTGTAAGGAGAGAAGTTAATTACAGATGGTACATAAGAGGGGACTATCACCCAATAACCTCCTTTATTGACGTCCAGTGGCTTGTAAGTAGATGATGTATAGTATAACTGATATTGCCTCTCTCTCTCTCTCTCTCTCTCTCTCTCTCTCTCTCTCTCTCTCTGACCACCCCTCCAGGGATCAGGGGATTAAGTGTAATGACCACCAGGTCTCCCTTACGACACCCATTGGTCGGCAGCCCGTAAAAAGTGGTTAGATAATAAGCAAGACCCTCATAATAGCCCATAATTAGATGCTGCGAACCTGTGCTCCAGACCATTGGGGCTTCCAACCAGACAATCTATTCCCACTTAAAAAAAAAACTAAAAATAATATTAATAAATAAATAAAAAAAGATAAAACAAAATAAAATAAAATAACCGCTTTAACAAAAAAAAGTTTTCGTAATTCTGATTTTCTCTGAAGACGAAATTTGTATATCGATCGATTCTGATACGTCGAATGTATAAGGCAAGTTTTGTTGACAGCAAGAAAATCTACATTAAAAGTCATTATATAGCAATGGAATTATTTGACTTTTTTATCATAATTTTCACGAAAACCAGAATACAAGGCTCCTCAGTTTCTTCTAGTACACTTTTCTTGAGTAGACAAAAAAATAAATAAACAAATAAATAAAAAAGGAAATCAGCTCGTTCTGAATAGAATTAAACAAGGCTTCTGAAAAGGCGAAGATTTGAAGGAAGTATGGAGTAAAAAGGTATTTTCCTATTTATTTCAGTCTCCTCCTTCCTCCTCCTTCAAGCCCCTTCTTCTAAAGTGTATTTCAGTATCGTTGAAAGCCTCTCGTGTCCTTTGTTAAATTTCATTTCAAACTTTATTTTTACAGTCTTCGAGATGACTAAATGAAAAATACCCATATCGGATTGCAATGTTCTAAAGTTGTGCACAGATACATGAACCCATACTCTGCCAGCATGAGGGAAATAACATTCTTTTCGCCCTCACCTCTTCGTGAGAGAGAGAGAGAGAGAGAGAGAGAGAGAGAGAGAGAGAGAGAGAGAGAACATAAAAGAATTACATGTCTTTTTACGGCGAGGTGATAAAAGTAAAGGAATATGCCATTTTTACGATCTAGTTTTGAACCGTTTTGTGTCGAGACCCAGACAAACCGCCTGAAATCTAGCGAGAATTGCAAAATCAGAAACGTTCCAGGTGATTTCATATCTCAAATCGTTTACTGGAACTCGCAATTGCTTTAGGTTTTGAACGCTCTAATATTATCCATGAAAAATGTTTCAGTTTTGTTTTCGATGAGTTTTGGTGTATTTTGAAATGCTGAGATAATATCAAGATATTGAGAGATCATTGGTATTTGATGCTTTTCATTTTAAATATTCTATGGATTTTAGTTTTTCCACCTAACAGAATGAGAAGGTGAGAAAACATATTGCCTCCACAAGAAGCAATCCTTTGTTACTCAAAACCTGCATGGTTCAGTTGTATTGCTTCAAAAAGGCAGCACATACGCCATTTATTGGCACTTTATGGAAGTCATGAGGTTCCTGATCTTTCAGCTAAAGAAAAAAAAAAATATATATATGTATATATATATATATATATATATATATATATATATATATCTATATATATATATATATATATATATATATATATATATATATATATATATATATATATATATATATATCTATAATATATATATACTATATATATATATATATATATATATTTATATATATATATATATATATAATACACACATACACACACACATATATATATATATATATATATATATATATATATATATATATATATATATATATATATATATATATATATATATATATATATATATATGTGTGTGTGTGTGTGTGTGTGTGTGTGTGTATGTGTGTATTTCGCTAAACTAATGTAAAACAAACCAGAGTAAAATTGCTATTGAGTTTAAACATATTTTGTTTTCGTTTTTATTGATTATTTTCCAATCACGAGCCCTCTCAGTTTCCATTTAATAATTTCAGTATAAATTATGGTAGTTGGGTTAATGTGGGTTTTCCATGGCAACATTCACTTCACGGTGTGAAATCCCTGCCTACACGAGTTACAGAAGAAAAGACCCATCATTCTTGGCAGGTAACTCCTCTAAGAGAGTGACATTCCAGAATCAAACCAGTGCAACGGGTGGAAGAGACCCATTAGTCTTGGTTGGCAACCCTTTTAAGAGATTACCCTGAATACAAACCTTCTTCTCCAACCTTAGACTGTACTATAGCCATTGTACTGTGGCCTTCCATGTTTTGAGTTCCCTTGCTTGAGGATACAATTAGGCATTTTTCCTCTTTTTTGTTCACTTTCCTGTTTCTCGAATAGCGTGTAGGAGAGGCTGGTGAGAAAGCAAAGGTTGCTTGGTGGATTATCAGGAAAGTGCCTTCTTTACCTAATATATTCTTTCTCATCTTTTTATAATTTATAAACTGATCCTGACTGTCTTCCCCCTGACTTACAAGGTGTCCTGGCTGCACCTTGTCGACCCAGCAACTTTTAATGTAACATGTGTAAATAATGTAAGTACTTTTTGTTGCTGATGGCATTAGTATTGCTTATTCGTCTGTTGAGTTTTATTATGTTGTTGTTGTTTTTAGTTTATTTATTATTTATGCTATTGATTTTATATTGTTAATTCTAATTCATATTGGAGACATTGAGATGAACCCTGGGCCTGTTACTCATTACATCAAGAAAAATTGTAAAGTACTTTATTCAAATGTTCAGGGCTTAAGGTCAAGTCGTCTTGATCTCCAGAATTGTACCAGTAACTGCTAATTAATGTTTTTATCTAAGACACTTGTAAGTAGTAAAAGAGTCAAAGGTGGAGTTTTTAATCTCGGGGTTTGACGACTCTGAGTTTAGCTTTGTCATAACTAGATCTGGACAATCTATCATTAGAAAAACTTGGAGCATAGTTGCTATGAAGTTCTTTGTTTTTGTTTTAAGATTTTCAGTAAGGACTACAATACTTATGTATTTGCTGTTTAACATAATCCAAATATTGACGATTCTATATTTGACGCTCACTTGGAGAGGATTAGTATGGCTCAGTCACAGAATTCAAAAGGTTAATTTAATCTTTGTGGTGGACCGGAATTCAAAGCACAAGTGCCTTTATTCAAATTCCACGAATCTACATGGCCGGTCTGCTTTTGAGTTCTGAATATCCTCCGATTTTGTCCAGCTAATTGAAGAACCTACATATATTTCTGGTACTATTCACTGATTTTCCAGGTATCATCAGGTCCAAGGTCTGCAAGTATATAGGCACTTTCAACCACTTTGCCATTGAGATGGACAAATCTGTCATTCAGATTATTCCTCATACTAGCATTAGGATAAAGGGTGTAGCCGAAATCTAGAGCTAATTGGGATCACATTATCAAAGCTTGTCAGACATTTAATATTTCAGTTGCTATATCAAATCCAGATCCCAAGAAATGTTAATGCTTATTATTTTAGTAAAGTATGTCCCTAGACAAATGACTAGGGATGGTTTGATGATACATGCAGATGAGCTAATTATAACGAAAGGAACAAATTCAACAAATGGAGACAATATCTTTTAGTCTTGCCATGCTACGAATAGAAATTACCATAGAGCTGAGAGCAATTTAAAAAATCCCTTAGACTGGAAACTTGAAGGATAGGAAAGTTTTTGACATACCAAAGGATTCGGTATTAATTGTATACAACTAAATAACTTTTTACTGAAATCAATAAGATAAAACACAAAGGAATTACAACGAGTAAAAGTGAAGAGAGCAACATGTCATTCTCAATACCTATTTTTATTTATCATTGGATTTTACATAATTCATGCAATCAAGATAAAATAAAACTTGTTATTTCCATACAATAAAACCACCCTGAATACGCTGGTGCGTTCAGATTTTAGATGTGTGTAATATGTGAAGAAAAAATGAAGGTTCTCTCTTATCATAATGCATCTGTACTTGACTCAGCCTGAAAGGAAGTCATTCTTTCTTAATTCTTTGTTGTATATTGCTTCACTGGGATTATTATTTCACATCACTCAATTAAGTCTGATATCTCTTTGGTTTGAAAATATATTCATATGATAAAATTAGTAACAATATTCTGAAACAACCTGATTAAAGCTTAAGCTGAGTTGAAAACTGCAAAGTCTGTCCACATAGTTCAAAATCTTTGCTGGACTGATTTCCCTGCGGCCCGCCTAGATCTTAGCTAATGCTACCAGATGCATCCATCTGATTATTATTATTTTTTTCATTATCAGATATGTCCAGACATACTATATGATATTGGATTGAAAATGTTCGTCAGTCAATATGTGGATTTTGTGTATTTATTTACAGAAAAGGTAATGATATAGCATGGTAAATATTGTTGAAACTTAAACTATCTTATATCGCTAATTGGCAACTCAAATCTCTCGCTGAGACGACAAACGCAACAATGTCTTGCAGATCACTTGAATAATTTGTGGATAAAACATAATGAGACACATTCTTCAATTTCCCTTTACATATCACACACATCTAAAATCTGAAAGCACCAGTCTATTAAGTGTGAATTTATTGTGTTAAAACAGAAGTTTTACTTTATCTTCATCGCATTAATGATGCACGATCCGATGATAAGTAAAAAGAGATATAAAGAATTAAATGCTTCTCTCTTCACTTTTACTCGTTGTGATTCCTTTGTGTTTTATCTTACTGATTTCAGGAAAAGATGACTTAGTTATACAATTAATACAGAATCCTATTGTACGACCAAAACTTTCTTTCTTGTGCAAAGTGTGAGATAATTGAAGAAATACAAACATATTGCTAGTTTTCTAAGCCACCCACGAAAATAATGAGACACTGAGAGAGCGGCCTACCTCCCAGAACCAGCCAATCAGAGGCTGCCAAACAAACATCTCGTAGGCACAAGAATCTACCTTAAGTGAATCGACTTTAGTTTTACTCTGCTCACAAGGCAAAAACCGACAGACAATTGTTAATTGGTAACAATGTTTGTCTGTCGGATATTGTTGACGCACCTTTACAGGTTGGCAGCAGCAAGTTGCTGTGGAAAGGATCTTTAGTGAACCAAGATCTATTGTGTCGGGAGTTCCACAGGTTAGTGTTCTTGGTCCGCTGTTATTTTGTGTATACAAGTGATATGGTTGTTTACCTGGAAAACAAGATTGCTCAGTATGCCGATGATGCAACACTTGTGGAAGTAAAAGTCTCCACTTATGAGAAATGAAAATGACCTTAGTCTCAAATCGGACATGATGCGTGACGGTACAGTCAGTGAGGTATGAGGCTGAACTCCAGTAAAATGAAAATAATATTGATTAATAGATCTCATACTGATTTCCCACCCCATCCTCCCTTTCAGGAGGATAGGACTCTGGTGAATGAGTTTGAAGCTTTGACTCACAGCTTATCTTTGAGAAACATCTAATAAGAGCATCAGAAAATCCCGTGCAGAAGGTAGGTATTGTATGCAATCCCTCATATATTCATAACAGTGATAAAATCAATGCAGAGACAGAGTGGCTCATGGTGGCAGGATTCTCTTTCCTAACATTAGCTGGCATGACTTGGACCATCGACGATGGGTCTCTTGTTTGTCAAAGTTTTAATAAGTTGTATTTTAAACAGAGATCTTTAACATTAAAAGTTGATCCCTGGCTTTTCTTGTTTTTTTTTTTTTTATGATAACCAGATTTGCTGAACAGCAGCACCAATATGCAGTAAATGTGCTTCGCTGAACTGTGGAACCTTAACTTCTTTCCAGTTTCTAAAAATACATAGCTGAGGTTGGTACAAGTAGCATATGTGAAATAAGTTCAGACCTAGAGGCGCATTTATCATTGTTTATAAGATTAAAGGACTCCGTATATTTTTTTATGTATGAAACTAACATGGCAAGCGGGTGTCTAAATAA
>NC_061098.1:37005066-37017566 GCF_015104395.2 Macrobrachium nipponense | reverse complement strand
CGACCATTGAACATCCAACAAAAGAATCGGACCTATATACTCCCCTCCAGCAGGAGAAGGAATACGCAAGCCCAACAGGGATCAGAACAGCAGGCCCGCGCCCCAATCCAAAAAAAAAAACCCCCCCGAGAACATCGCGCCCCTTGGAAGGACATGAGAAGGACCTCCAGCGTCCAGCGAAAGTCAAGTAACATCCTTGCCTCAGGTCGCTGAGACCCGCCCGCCCAACACGAATCAGCAAGCCTTTAAACCAACGTACGGACCATTTGGACACAACACACCACACAACTCCACACACTAACATCACACACCACACCACGCTCACTCACACGTCAAATTAAATCATACCGAACATTTTATGTATAAACAGGAAATTATCTCTTGTAACCTTTATTTGCATGCTATTAGAATATATACTATATTTTTATTCCTGTTGTTATTTAGATTTCTATATTCATTTCTTCATTCCTGTATTTAATTTTATTGGTAATAATCTTAAAAACCAAATCCATTTGTAACATATTAAATTTTTTAAAACCATCAATTTCTTAAGGAATACTCTAGCACCATGGACATTGTATGTTTAAATTTTAAAATTTATTTAACCCACTGTTTAAACTTTCACTCTTATTGTCACAAGTACATATGTAACTTATGTTCTTTATATCCAAAACAAACCGCCCTTTAAGCCTGTTAATTCCCTTAGACATAACCAGTTAGCCCCAATAACCTCAAGGTCATAATACCTCCCACCCACGATGAAATAAATATGGCCGAAAGGTCCAAGATTGGTCAAGTCAGTAGTTCGCTTGATAATGCCATAAGGCGAAAACAGAGCTGTCGTTGGAACCAGAATTCAATAAATGGAAGAAGGAAATCTGCGTATTTTTCACCAGAAATTGGACGAACGAGAATCGGAAAAAACTTTCAGGGGTCGGGTATGAATGAATAACCTGCAAAAAAACTTATTGATGCCACTAAAGCACTTGACTTTTAAACGAATAAATATTATATATATATCTAAATATATATATACACACCACACAACAAACCAAATAATATATACATAAATATTTATATATAGATATATAATCTAATATATATACTATAGATTATATATACTAATCTATTTATAATTTATACTATATATATATGTATATATATATTAGACAATTTGAAGTTCATGGAATGCATTTCTGTATAATATCTGTTTTATTTAAAAATCCGACGTTATATATTCGCTGGATACCATTTTACCAGGCCTGTAAAAGCGATTAAAATAAATAATGCTTTTTATTAAATAATTGTAAGGAGTATATAAAAAAACCAAGCATTATCGTTTATTAACACCATATTTTACTTTTAAAACTGAAGGGAAAGGAACGACTCAGTTGAAAATAGAGAAAAAGACAAAGGAAAAGATACAAAACATACAAAAAAGAAATCATGGCCGATGAACAGCTGTGTTAATGATTGATGGGTTTGTTTTGTTTACCACGTGTTTTGTTATGATTCTTTCTACCCACGACCTGGTTCCATGATTTGCTGGTTCAAAAACCTTTTTGAATGGATTTAAATTGTTTATTAAAATTGGTGGGAGTTCCACTGTCTGTGAAGGATCAGACATCAGTTTGTTCATTTTAAGTTATCAAGTATCATTTAATAACAATAGCTATTATTTTCTTATTTACTTTGTCACTATTATTCATTATTGCCACCGCATTAGAACTTAAAAGTGACTATATAAATTGAATAATGGGCAATTGTTAAATGATACTGATACTTACACGAAAACTGAAGCCTGATCCTACAACAGATAGGTGAAACTCCCCCGCCATTTTTGTAAATAAAAAATTCAAGTCCATTGCTAAAGGGCTTGGACCATTTAATTAAACAGTTTACAGTGCATTGCGCCTTCCTACCTTATATGTATGGACTTTAGTCGAGACACACCAAAATACAATTAACCCTGTCAGAACCAATCTTATTAGTTCAGTTGAGCTCAGTTTATGTATGATTTATTATCTAAATGGCTTGTAAAAAATTCTTAACACCTTTTGGTAGGAAAAATTTCTAATACGAAGGTTAAAAAAACGAATGTTGATTTGTATAAACAAAATTGCAATAGTTTTAAATTTATGAATTTAGATTTTAATATTGTTAGTTTTGATGTTGTCTCTTTATTTATACAAACGGTCCCATGTAGAACGATTTACTTGAATATTTGGCAGGTATGAATAAGAAACGCCATGATATTCCCGTTTAAACTGTCGCATTAGCAAACCTCATTAGTCTCATAATGGTTATGTAATGAAAGATATGTCAATTTTGTTTTTAATAGGGAATTTTTTATACAAAAAAAGATTTATGCGAAGGACAATGGGTAATCCCTTATCTTCATACCCATAGCAATGTTTACCAATGGAATTTTTTTCAGACAAAACTCTCCTACAAAGAATTTTTTGTTCCCAAAGGTTATTATAGTTTTCGGTATGGGGTGGATGAATTTTATTTTCTGGTATTTGGACCAGTTCACACGAAAATTCTCCAGGAATTCCGTTAATAATCTCAATAATTTAGTTTCGTCCAATTCTATAAAACAATTTACTGTAGAGGAAGAAATTGAATTTGAACTTTCTTGATGTAACTGTCCATTGAAATTATAGAATTTTTCCACCTTTTCAGGTTCTTTAGGAAAATCAACTAAAATTGCCTTTTCTTTGTTCATTACTAAACCAATCACCATCAAAATGTTAAAATTCCACTTTTTTTGTTTTTTTTCTGGGATGTTCCTAAGGGCTTTACCATGTCTGTAGCCCGCAGTTTTTATTGGCGCGCTGATATTGAAAAAACTATTTTATAATATTTCCTTTTGAACTTTAAACATGACCAAGGACTTTTTGTGTAGAGTGGCATGGAAAAAAGAGCAAGAAAAAAATTTTTTTTTAATTTAACTAATGACCAAACTAGAATTTAGTTAAAGCATAACATTTTAAAATTACCCTATGATGAAACGGTTTTATAGAATTCCTAGAATTTAAAAGCTTTTTTAACACAAATGTTTGTTTTCAGTAATATTAATTGGCAACCGAGTTTAAGTACTAAAAAATTGCTCCTAAACAGATCTCCCCCGGCTACGTATATGAAAATTCCTTGCAAAAAGTGTTGATAAAGTCTATTAACGGAAAAAAACTGGTAAATCTCGTTTGACATCGTCTTTCAAACAACAGACACCAATATTCTGTGAGAACTGGGCAAAATATCGAATTGTATTATTCGTAACATATGGAGGATTTAGATCATCATATTAATTGGCGTCAAGCAAGCCTTAATCCCATGTTAATGACATCAGTTTAAAAGAATATTACTGCATCTTAGTTTTCATCAAGTCAAAATAATGGAAATGTTCTAAATTAAGTCTTTAATTTTAATGATGAACAATTTACACCAACGAACTAATGACCAGTATATATGGGCGCAAAAAAACAACAACATTTTGTAGCTAACTCTAAAGCTACAAATTAATTAATAA
The DNA here is from genome assembly GCF_015104395.2 of Macrobrachium nipponense. Classification (NCBI taxonomy): domain Eukaryota; kingdom Metazoa; phylum Arthropoda; class Malacostraca; order Decapoda; family Palaemonidae; genus Macrobrachium; species Macrobrachium nipponense. The sequence continues at coordinate 37,014,034 of NC_061098.1, read as the reverse complement.
TTTCATTCGTTTTTACATGTTTTGGACATATTATGGATACGTTTGTAGTTTTCTGTTAAGGGGTAATCTGATGTTCAAATTTGTGACCGTGTGATATCCGAAATAATCCTGGATTGATTCTTTTCTTTGATTTTTACCCTTTTGTTGACAATTAACCATCTGGTATTCTTGGACCTTTATTTGTTTACATGATAGCTTTCTTTCCAACTGCCATTTCATTCGTTTCTTGACAATGGTCTTAGTAAACGACGAAAAGTGGCTTTGGATTTCTGCCTATCATTTCCCTTGGTGGTAATTCGCTTATTATTATATATATATTATATATATAATATATATATATTATAATATACTTATAATTGATATATATATATAGATATATATATTATTATACTATTCAGAAGATGAACCCTAACATTGGAACTGGAACCATTTGACTTAGAAATTTCAAGCTTCCAAAGAATATGGTGTTAATTTAGGGAAACTAAATCATGTATAGCATTTAGCCCTAACCGATTGCACGGCGTGATAAAGTAAATGAAAGGTCCTTTACACTGTTGTCCGAATTAACGATGTAAAGGCAGTGAGAGCCATTTTGGACGAGGAAAGAAGGTATTTTCCCGCGTTTGCCTTTTGGAATGGAAATATAGAATTGAGGTCCAAAAATGCCAAGCACTGGGACCTCTATAAGGTTATTCAGTGCTGCAAAGGGAAGTTTGGAGAGTATGTTTGGTTGTGAAAGGGGGTGTAACAGGAGGAAACCCATCAAAGCAGTTTCTACACTATGAAATCATTGTTTAGTAGAGGGCGGCTAAAAGATATCAAGATGGAAAAAGAAACAGATATTGATGCTTTGGCTGAACAGTAAAAGAATTGAAAGGGGTTGCAGCTGGAACAAAACGCTCCGAGGGAACCTTAAGTTGCTGCCTACAGTGCTCCGATTATTTATCTTACATCTATATATATATAATATAATAGTATATTAGTAGACTATAATATATTATATATTAATTATTATATAATATATAGAATATACCATACTATAATAATATTATATATATATATATATTATATATATATAATTCGATATAATTTTATTATAAATACTATATATATATAGAATATACATACTATTGATCTATATATTATCTATACGTATATCTTATATATATAATATATATTATTATATAGGATATATTATATATATATATATATATATATATAGTATAAATATCTACTATATATATTAAATATATCTAGTATATATTAATATATAATCTATATATATATAGATAAAACATACTATGATATATATATATATATATATATAGATTATAATTTTTTATATATAATATATATAGTATATATATATATATATATAATTCTATAGATTATATTATAATCTTATTTATCATAAGTATATATATAATATATATAATAATATTATCTATATATAATCTTATATATTAATATAATTATAATAATATATATTTATTTTATATATATATGTTAATATTATATATATATAATACATAATATATATTATATATTATTATATATATATATATATATATATTCTATATATGGTGTGTTGTGTGTGTGTGTGTGTGTGGTGTTTTTGAAAATCGAAGTAAACAGTCGTTCATGAAAGCAAAGAATTGACACGAGGAAATGTTGTTGGGATTTGGCGTGTACACTTCTGAAAGGCCCATTAGCTAAGTCAGGTTCTTACTTTCGAATGGCTAAAAAGCACACTCAGGGGATAATAACCTTCATTCTCGTTCCAAAATGCCTCACTATACCTCAATGTCGGTGAATTCAGACAATCAGGTAGGCGGACCTTTTCATTTGGTCTTTTATCCTCGTTGTGCAACCGGTTTAGGGACTAAATGTTAAACATACAGTTCCTTGATTTATTCAATCTGACGTTTTTTTACTCGTTACGAAAGAGAAATTGATGAAGAAATTGGAATGTGACTGATTTATGCGATTTCGTTATTTATTGATGTGATTTGAAAGCTAGCTGTCGCGAGTATCCCAATAATAACACTGACTCTTCTTTTTGGTGACCTGTAGGTTTTTAATACTCAGGTGGTCAATTCTTTGTTTTTCCTGGTGTACTTCATCAAGAGCCATTTCTTTTCTTTCGCTGTACAAAAGACTATGGTTACTGCATAATTTATTCTAAACATACCCCCCTCCCTAAACATATTTATAATTCCAATAAGCATTTCCTCTCTCTCTCTCTCTCGCTCTCTCTTCTCTCTCTCTCTGCTCTCCTCTCTCCTCTCTCTCTCTCTCTCTCTGAATGAAATTGCCAAAAGCAATCAAGTGTACTTTTCTTTCTTGCCCTTTAAAAAAAACCCTAACTGAGGCTTGTAAATTTATTGAAACACAGCCTTGATAAGTTGAATATCTTGGTATTTGTAAAACATTTGTTGGTCCAATCAAAGTGAACGTTATTCCTTGCCTTTAATAATCATTTAACTTTAACTTATAAGTTAAGTTTAATTGTGGCTTAAATCGCTTTAATTGTTTCTGCCGGGGCACTTCTAACCAACATCCAAAAAACAAAACGTGGATTGCAAAAAAGGTCGAAAGTTTCCCAAACTTTCGCAACCATGAAACTGTTCCCGTGTTGAGCAAACTTTGGACTTTTTCAACTTCAGTTTCTGGTCCAAGTGATTAGGTACTAGTATTAGTAGTAGGGAATTGACCTTTGCAAAACGACCCTCAGTCTAAAAACCCAGCTGACTGGCGAAACGTTTACCAAGTGACCGCGGGGCGGGTGGGGAAAGCCAGGAAAAAAGAACGTCCAAATGGAACGTATGCTTTATTCGGAAGGAGAAGAAGAAGTAATAGAAAAAGTCGTTCTTTTGGCTCCGTAACGAATTTCTCGTCATCTTTGAAAATAGGTCATCTGGTGGCACTTCGCTGTTCTTACCCTTTACCAAAGAAACCGAACTTTCTTCTTTACAGTTGTTATTATTATTATTATTCTTTTTTTATTTATTTTTTTTTTTTAGTGCTCTATCACAGTCCTCCAATTCGACTGGGTGGTGGTATAGTGTGGGGTTCCGGGTTGCATCCTGTCCTCCTTAGGAGTCCATCACTTTTCTTACTATGTGTGCCGTTTCTAGGATCACACTCTTCTGCATGAGTCCTGGAGCTACTTCAGCCTCTAGTTTTTCTACATTCCCTTTCAGGGATCTTGGGATCGTGCCTAGTGCTCCTATGATTATGGGTACGATTTCCACTGGCATATCCCATATCCTTCTTATTTCTATTTTCAGATCTTGATACTTATCCATTTTTCCCTCTCTTTCTCTTCAACTCTGGTGTCCCATGGTATTGCGACATCAATGAGTGATACTTCTTCTTGACTTTGTCAATCAACGTCACGTCTGGTCTGTTTGCACGTATCACCCTATCCGTCCTGATACCATAGTCCCAGAGAGGATCTTTGCGTGATCATTTTCTATCACTCCTTCAGGTTGGTGCTCGTACCACCTATTACTGCAAGGTAGCTGATGTTTCTTGCATAGGCTCCAGTGGAGGGCTTTTGCCAATGAATCATGCCTCTTTTTGTACTAGTTCTGTGCAAGTGCCGGCATTCGCTTGCTATGTGGTTTATGGTTTCATTTTTCGTATTGCATTTCCTACATATGGGAGAGATGTTATTTCCGTCTATCGTTCTTTGAAACGTATCTGGTTCTTAGGGCCTGATTTTGTGCCGCTGTTATCATTCCTTCAGTTTCCTTCTTTAGCTCTCTCCTCTGTAGCCATTGCCATGTGTCATCGCTGGCTAGTTCTTTAGTCTGTCTCATGTATTGTCCGTGCATTGGTTTGTTGTGCCAGTCCTCTGTTCTGTCTGTCATTCTCAAGTCTCTGTATATTTCTGGGTCTTCATCTACTTTATTAGTCCTTCTTCCCATGCAGTCTTTAGCCACTCGTCTTCACTGGTTTTCAGATATTGCCCAAGTGCTCTGTTCTCGATGTTGACGCAGTCCTCTATACTTAGTAGTCCTCTCCCTCCTTCCTTTCGTGTTATGTATAGTCTGTCCGTATTTGCTCTTGGGTGTAGTGCTTTGTGTATTGTCATATGTTCCTGGTTTTCTGATCTATGCTGCGGAGTTCTGCCTTCGTCCATTCCACTATTCCTGCGCTGTATCTGATTACTGGCACTGCCCATGTGTTTATGGCTTTTATCATATTTCCGGCGTTGAGTTTTGACTTGAGTATCGCCTTGAGTCTCTGCATATATTCTTTCCTGATCGTGTCCTTCATTGTATTATTGTTATTGTTATTGTTATTGTTATTGTTATTGTTATTGTTATCTCTCTACCAGAAAGATTCCTGAATTCAGAAACAAATAACTAAATATAACTGTTATGTTTTTTTCACTTGTACTGACATTTAATACCATGGCTCGGTGGATAACAGAACCATTTGGCAACTTTGCAAATAAGTTAGTTCTTGGTGACTAGAGTTTTCAGATTTCTGAATGGAGGAAGTGAAACTTAAAAAAAAAAAATAAAAAAAAAAAACGGAGAAGTGGAAGAAGAGAGACCAAAAGCAAAATAAAATGAAAAGTAAAACTCAAAGAGATTCGTATAATGCATTGCAAGTTACTTTGGCAAAATACCAAAAAATCACTTTTTACCTCATAAATCGTGTTCTACCTTAGAAGGCAAGTGTTCGACATTCCACGCATTCCCCCTAACCTTGATACAAATTTAAGACCCAGAGAGCTGAGAAGAAATCAGGACTCCAGTGACATTATCGAATCGGCCAACAAGTAAAATCCACGAACGAGGAAATTATTATCAAATAAAAAATTCCATTTCGGTTAATATATATGAAAATATTTATTAATTCCGAGGTAGAGCGAATTTGATAATAAAGGACATTTCTGACTCGATGAATGCATATGAATCACGGTGATGTGATGAAAAATTCACACACACACACACACACACACACACACACACACACACACACATATATATATATATCTATATCTATATTATATATATATATATAGTATATATTGCACATATAATATATATATATATAGATATATATATACTATATATATAGATATATCTATATATATGCCACATGATATATATATATATATATATATATATATATATATATATATATATATATAATATATATATATATATATGCACATATATATATATATAATATATATATATATATATCCTATATATATATATACTATATATATATATATATATATATATATATATATATATATTGTGTGTGTGTGTAACAATCCATGCCATTCTACATATAATGGTATGTTCAATTAATAGCAGGAAAGACAAAATCAAAACACATTCCTTTTTCCATAATAGTATCATTTCAAATTGAACGTTTTTATCTATATATAAATAAAACAAATAAATAGGTAACATTTTGCAGATACCAGATTCAATAAAAAGAAATTATTTAATTTTTTCACTGCGAACGTACATTTTTAACAATGTCACCCAACCCTCATCCGCCCCCAACATCCCCCATCCCCGCCTGAACACGACAAGCAAAAGATGGCGGAATTCCCTTCAGCCGAAGACACCGCTTTCAGAGCAGAGATACGACGTCTCGGCCGTTTCCTTCTATACCTAGACAAACTTGAAGCCCTTTTTAGAGGCGTGGAAGGGAAGGTTATGTCCATGTGGATAACGTATCAAACTCTCATGCCTTTCTTTGCATAAATATAGGCAAAAATATGAAGAAAAAGAAGTATTTTCTAAAAATATCTTCGACGCGTTGAGGGCGCACACTTGCTCAGTCGGTAGGCGAACGTTTTACTCAATTTGGTATCCAAAGTAAATATAAGAATCTCGGGTTTGATTGCCAGTGTACGTAAGCCTGCGATGATTGTAAACAGATGAATCGCTCTCTGTAGCTACACCTGATGAGTGCTTTCATATGAAGGATAAATGAGAAATTAAATGTTGAAAATAATTATTATGCCAACTGCATTGCTTGTCATTCAGTTTATGTATTATATTTAATTTCAACGATGGTTTTGCTTAGGTCATTCTTGAAATAACGTTGAAATGTTTCGTACCATGCTTTTGAAGATGAGTGATTAGAAGTAATCCTTATCGTTTTTTTAGTAAAATTCCCCGTGGCAAGCAAGATCAATCCACTATTACAGTTTCTCCTATGAGTTTACAACTCATAAACAGTAATTACTTTCCCCTGGGGATCTGTTTCGTGGGGAATCTTTTGGCCTCTCGTAAAGGGGAGTATTATGCCTCTCTCATGACCGGAGTTTGGAAACCAAAATCTGTCTAAAAAGAAAAAAAATCAGTCCGCGGTTTTACGTCAGCTTTACGATCAGGCAAAGGCGCTTTGGGCTCCATTATTCTAGAGTTTGGTATTTTGACTTTGATATTTTATAAGTATTAAACTCCATGTTTAGATTTGCCAGCGTTCAACCCTCGTTAGCCTCACTAATTATAATAATGTGAAATCGGCTTCATCATCACAATTTCATTAAACAAGGGATCTGTTCATGTTTACATTATTATTATTATTATTATTATTATTATTATTATTATTATTATTATTATTATTATTATTATTATTAGTATTATTATTAGTATTATTATTATTATTATTATTATTATTATTACATGAAGCTCCTTGACTTGGGACCTCTTGACCTAGTGAGGGAGCTCTTGAACCCCTGGAATTTACTCCTGAGTTCGAGTCCAAGAATCCTATGTATTAATTTACTTTACGTTTTGTGGAATTATCTACTTTCGGTCAAATTTATTGTACCTAGTAAATATGAAAGGTATCAATAGCTGGGAATGTATTTTATATCTGAAGCTAATAGTAGGAAGTGTGGTAGGGTTATGCTGGGGTCACACATTCACGTATCACGACGGCGTATGCCCACGTATGTGGATCGTGGGCATCATCGCGGTGAAATGACCTTGAACTGCTGGTAAAAAGGACACGGTAAAGCCAGTGCCATGAATTGCGCCGCAATGTACGCGCAAAGAAAGCAAGGTCGGACGTCTACCTGGAACTTACGCCCATAGAGTATTGTTCTATGTACGTCAAGTTCACGTCGTTACCACGCCCACCGTTGTGGGGCTGTAGGGTACAAATGGCCGGCCTGTAAACAGGGCAGACTGTAAAGTGATGGAACATGTATGAGAGAATGTAAGAATATTGCATTCTGAAAATCCAGGTTGTAAATTCCCTTTGGTATAATTCAGCATGTACTGTAAAATATTGTATATTTTCAGCAAATAAAAAAAAATTAAGTCAGACATTATAATATACATACCATTGGCAGTCCCAACATCTTGGGCTTCTTCCGTGTTGCTGTCATCCAACTCCGACTTCTGTAGCTGGAAGATGACATTTCCTCGACCTGAGTGTCTGCAGGAGTGACTGTAGGAGTCTTCTCCGAGCCGAAAGAAGGTCCTGCAAGAAGATGTGACGTTGATGGTCCATTCCTTGGTCTTTTTAGGAGGTTCGGTATCTTAAAGGGCGTTCTGGAGAGTACTTGGAGGAAACTGCTGGTCTCGGGAGACAGAAAAAACAGCTGACCTGAGGTTGTTGTTGTTGTTGCATTGAGCCAACACTTCTTGTTGGCACGGGCCTTTCCCTTGTTCGGGAGGGCGCCGACATGACCTTTTATACCACGCTACAGCGTTGCCATGTCGTACAGGGTTCTAAATGTGCGAATCGGTTTCCCCGCAGGCTACAGCGCAATTAGGAGCCCACGTGCTTCGCGGCGGAAAGAAAAATAGCGACGGCGACAATGCAGGTGACCCTAGCGCCTACCCTGCAGTGGTCACCGTGGGTCCCACGTGCGATGCCTGGAGCTACGTCAGGTGACATTTGGCGTGACCACCCACGACTTCTCTTGAACATTTCAAAACTGGAGCGGGTTACGGCGCCCTAGTGGGCGGAGCTTTAGAGCCCGGACGACCCGTCACCGCACGCCTACGATTTTACGTATGTTTTACGTTACATTTACGGTTTACTGATGTAAGCTGTTGCCAACTACCAATTTCCGCTCATGCGTGGGCGTGCGTGCATTGATGTGCGAATGTGTGACCTTAGCATAACCGATAATGTTCGGACCTGAGAGATACCACATTGACAGCTCAAGGGCGGAAACTATTCTGCAGGGCTGGGCCATGGGTTCCAGGGGGTTCTGGTTGTGGGGAGAGTACCCACGGTATTCTGTCCGGTTTGCCTATAATATGCTTTGTATTCTTGTAATGCTCTCAGTCGCAACATCCGGGGTTGTCTTACACTTGAACCACTCTCATTGTGTTGTTCCATCACCTGTGGGGTTGGGTAGTGAGTGGACATTTGGGAGTCAGCTCTTACTGGCACCATTGCCAGAAGAACAAACCCCCATGAAAGGCTGACGATTTCTTCAAGATTTTCAGGGCTATTTAGCTATTTTTTCTTCCTAACTTTGATCTTCGTGAATAATAAAGAATCGAGTATCCCTGGCAATTCCTCTCAAACAAATATCGGATAGGTCAATTTGAATGACAAGAAAGATAATGGAGCAAGTTCCCATGCAAGCGAGGTCATGATGACTCTTGAGTAAATAATAATAATAATAAATCATAGAATATGGCTAGCACTGAAAAACTGGAAATTCTCCATGGTATGAAAATTCAATTAGAAATGGAGTATGAGATGCTGTATGAGGCTTTTAAACATTATGAGGAAATTGTCGAAATAAGAATGAAATTTGATGTCTATAACGAAAAGTAAAGTGCTTGGATATTATTTAGCAACCACGGGGAAGCTTTCAAGGCAAGTTGCAACATGAGTAATATCAAAATTCACAATGCAAGCATGAGTGGCATTCTCTGTGAAATTGTCCCAAATGCTTGGATGTTTACCGACCTACAGACTGGACCAGGAAAAGAAACCATTTGGATGCGGA
>NC_061098.1:36979453-37004566 GCF_015104395.2 Macrobrachium nipponense | reverse complement strand
AATGAAAACCTTTGTGCCGTAAATATTCACTCAGGTAATCCTCCAACACCTTTCACGGCTGCCTTTGGCACGATTTAGCGCCAGGTGGGAGTTTTATATCGCGTCCGCCATCTTCGTTTGGTCAAATCTTCTGATACCTCGAACGTCCTCAGTGAGTGACTTTCTTTGTTTGTTTTCTTGTTTGTTTCTTGATGAGCAAATTCATGGTGTTAATTCCAACTATTATTGTATGTGAATGATTCTTTCGTTTCAGTTTTTATTTGGTTTGATAATGTTTTTCCTAAACACACACCCCTACACACCACACGCACACACACACACACACACACACACACATACACACACACACACACACATATATATATAAATATATAATATATATATATATATATATATATATATATATATATATATATATATATATATATACACATATGATAATAATCCCATTAAAGTGTGATTCGTTTATCACCTTTGATGAAAAAACATAAGAGACAAGTCATCGATCCTGACTGCTTTCGACTTTACTTCCAACGCTATTGAGTAGGCCTGATACAAAGTGACAGACGTCATAATATATATATAGTATATATATATATATATATATATATATATATATATATATATATATATATTAATAGTAAAGGTAATTTTATACGGAGACAATACTGGACATACTTTTAAAACCGTTTTGAAACCACAACTCCACACCTGGCAGGTTTCAAATGATCAGTACCTCGCTAATGGCTTGGAAGCAAAGTTGAAACCGGTCAGGGTACTACACACAATTTCTTTTTGTCCACTATGAGTATATATATATATATATATATATATATATATATATATATATATATATATATATATGTGTATATATTTCTGTGAGTGTATGTATATGTATATACTATATGTATGGATGCAAAGAATGCTATTCAATTTTCTTGAATAGATTTTGTAAAATGCTGATGATATGCGAATGCTTTCATACACAGAGCTTACCACTTTCTCCTCTGAAATTACCAGAAAATTTATATTTGTAATATGAATTACAAATTCAAGTATTTTGTATCTTACTTTAATGCAGCAATCCCCAACGCTTCTCATTCCTCATTCTTCACTTCCTCCCTCCCTATATATACCTCATAACACGGAGAGTATTAGTCTCAATGCTAATTACTCTACGATGTTGTTCTGTTGCAAGTACGAAATAGACCTTTAATTAATCGTAGATTCCACCACGTCCATCTTGTATCTCTCTCTCTCTCTCTCTCCCTCTCTCTCTCTCTCTCTCTCTCTCTCTCTCTTTCTCTCTCTCTCTCCTGCCAAAAGCCTAGCTTCAACAATCAATGACTTTCAGGCATGTAATCGCGTTTGCCAAATGGCTTCATGTATTCCATTAAGGACACCTGTTCTCTCTCTCTCTCTCTCTCTCTCTCTCTCTCTCTCTCTCTCTCTCTCTCTGTCTCTCGACTTAATGGTTTTCCATGCAATACCTTGTGAGATGAGATAAGGTTATTTGATTTTAGTAAGTAATGACCTTAGGTTGCCTATCATTACTACAAAGTTATTGGATTTTATTTCCGGAAATCGCTCAAATATACAGTGCTCGTGAGTATGGGCGATTCTGTTTGTATATTATGAGGTTTGCTTATTGCCCCTTTAGCCTAAGAACCCGTTTCCATGGCACGGTTCGATGGTTTCATCATTAAATCATCGTAAGTTCTTTTGGGTAACGAATGATGCTATCTATGCCTCAGAAGCTGACATGGCTGCATGTATACAACTCCGTTATAACATCAGTTAAGTATTAACTGCATCTAAAAGGAAGCAAATGGCATTTCACTGTTAAAAAAAAAAGAGATTTCTTACTAGAGAGATGTCCAAAGGAATCGTTAAGTTTATATAAATCTCCATTAATCAGTTAGGATAGGCAATAGGTCACTAGGTCAGAGAAAAGTTTGTCCCGTTCCGAAATCATCTGAAGCAGCTAATTTGCTGAAGAGGAAAATATTCTATAAAATATTCTTCTTAGTTTTTTATGGCTGATTGAGAGTTTCCTTCAGTCAGTAAGAGGAAACGAGAGTAGATAAGGCAGATGACGGCCACCACCCTGCTTCCTCCTTCTACCTCCCTTGTTCCATGAACATCATCCATAACACCGTTCCAAATCTATTGAATGGGGATATAGATGGATCTAGACTGGACAGTGATTTAGAAAGTAGCTGACATATTTTTTCTCCGGTTTGTTTTATATTGGTGTGAGTATAAGATTATTTTGCTGAATGACCAGGAATCTCTTTATTAAAACAAGTGCTTCTTTTAACTAGCCAACCAGAATTTGAGGGGTTTGGGAATGATTCCAGTCGAGGAATAGGTCGTCCACAAGTTTGATAAACAAGGCTTTTCTGTCCACTTACTTTGCTTTGTAAGTATTGAAGGCCTTCTCATTCTGTCGAATTAAAGCTGAAATTCACTGTGTATTTAGAGAAAAAGGCCTTAAATTCCAAGGAACTTGCCGTATCTTGCAGTTTCATTTGCATAGCCAGTTACTGAAAGACTTAAACCAAATTAACTGCCCACAGATTGATTTTAGAGTGGGAACAAATTCCTTGGATTTATACAAGATTGACCATCCAGGGCTTTTTTTGCCATGCCTCTAGGTTAAGTTAGGTTTAGGTTGGGTTAGGTTATTCTAGGTCAAACTAATCTGTGACTGGGAATTTATATTAGATTTGGTTAGGTTGCACTAATTTCGTCACAAGGAATTTGGGTTAGGTTAGGTTTGGCTTAATTAGCTTAGGCTAGGTCAAACTATTCCGTGACAAGTATTTTGGGTTAGGCTGGTTAGTTTTTAGGCTAGGTCGAACTGGCCAATTCTGTGATAAGGATTTTGGGTTAGGTTAGGATAGGTTGGGGTTAGGTTTTGGCTAGGTCGTACAAATTCTGTAACCAGGAATTTGGGTTAGGTTGAGTTAAGTTAGGTAGGTTTTGGGTTAAGTTAAGGCAATGATAGGTTGAACCAATTTCGTGATAAAGAATTTGGGTTAGGGAAACAAATGAGATGATTTTCAAGAAAATGATATAGTTTTATTTTCAAGTTATGACGTCCCGCTTTTTTTTGTTTTTTAAGGCAAAGGTCTAGTTACCGGTAACATTTCGGGAATATAAGTCTGGGAACAGGCCTTCCGAGCTGGTGAATTTTTGGCCATCCTGACTGGTTGATGGGACTTTATTATAAACACAATGGTTATTTTGGGCATCTCTCCAAAAACAAAAACAAAACATATTTAGTATATACGCCATTGCTTCCTTTCTTGATAACTAATACTTAACAGAGGTTGGTACATCCTAACCTAGTTTTGAGTAGCAAAATCGCATCCAAAGTAAATAGATAGTAAAGTTTGTAATAGATAGTAAAGAATTGTTTTGCCTCTGGCTAACTGAATCAGGTCAAAAGTTAGATGAATTATATAAAAGAATCCTGCAAGAATATAGGTCCTTACAAGAAGGTCCTATAACACACACACACACACACACACAACACACACACACACACACACACACACACACACACATATATATAATATATCTAATAATATATTATATATATATATATATATATATATATAGATATATATATATATATATATATCTGTGTGTGTACATATGCACATATTCACAAACGTGCTGTTTAATGCGTCAATAGCCGTGCAGCTACACGGTCGCTACAAGATCTGTATTCACGAAAAAAAAAAGCATTCCTTTTACTGGAAGAGCAAAAATCTATATGGGAGGGACGCAGCAAGTGTATTACTGAGGAAGCAAAGTGAATTATTCAGGTGAGCCACTAGAACCAAATACAGGTATTGAAAAGAGAGAGTAGAGAGAAAAAAAGAAAAAAAAAGGCCTCTCTCTAATGGTAATGAATAAAAAATCCCTTGAAATGGGACCCGTATACCCAAAGCCATTTTACGTTTTTTGGAAAAAAAAAAGTTCAAGGGTATTTTTTTCAGGCAATCGTGTTACTCACTAAAGGTGATGGTGGTTCGCTGCAACAGCGCTTTGCAATTCGGTATTGCAAAGTTTGCCTCATTGCGGTTGATTAGCACTGGAACGATTATCATCCGTTATGTTGGGAGGGATCGGACGAGAGGAAGTGAGAAAATTATGTGGTGGGAAGCCGGGGGAGGGGGGGGGGGTGGGGGGGCGAGGGGCGGAAACTGTAGCCTCAAAGTAATCGTATCCATAGGAATTTTAATTTTATCTAGCCTCAGAAAGGAGACTGGAAATCTGAAGATACGACTGACTGAAATAGAATGATTAAGTAAGGGAGCATTCATATATAATATTCCCTGTATGGGAGTAGAGCTATCATGCACCTCACGGGCACACTGTAGGCATTACTGAAGGTTCTTTTACAGCGTTCCTTCTGCCCTGAGCTGCAATCTTTTTCATTCTTTTATTTGTACATCCATTCATATTATCTTTCTTCCGTCTCGCTGTCCTTCTCTCCTAACAATGATTTCATGGTGCAACTGCGAAGGTTTCCTCCTTCAAACCTACCTACTCTCAATTTCCTTTCAGCCCTGAATGACCTCATAGATCCAGTTTTTGGCCGTTGGTCAAAACTTTAAATGTCGTTCCATTCATATATAAGGCTTCATCATGCCTTAGAAAAGTCGAGTGAGTTCAACTGATGAAAATGAATGTAATCTTGAATGACGGTGAGTGAATGATGAGGAATTAATGCCGGTAAACAGTATAATTTGGATGGTACTTTCTTTATATACGCTTATTATATGATTTCTATTTTGGATTGGTTACATGGTATATTAAGAAAAATATTTTTTCATCATAAATCCTGCAATATTGGCTGGTTTTGCTTTTTTTTTTTTTCCTTTTTTTTGACCAAAGCCTCAATGATTTAATTTTTACATCTGATAAATTTAACGCCATCAATTCATATCTCTGTATAGTTTGTCTTCTCTCTCTCTCTCTCTCCTCTCTCTCTCTCTCTCTCTCTCTCTCTCTCTCTTAAACTATCACAAAAGCAAAGCTTGGTTTTAAGTCCTGGAGGAAATCAACCTCCGTGAAAGGGGTGTTAAAGCAATCGTAAACCCACTTCTTGTATGGATTAATGTCAAAGCCAACATGGGGCGGAATCCTTTCAAGAAAAAAGGTAAAAATTTATCCCTAAAGAGGCTCCCCCGTCCCGGCTTTTGTTGACGCCTCAAAAATCACCCGAGGCCTTTTCCTTTTGCAAACTTTGGCGGCCCTCTCAGGTTAACTTGGGACCTGGCGAAAGTTTTCTATATGCGAAGTTTCTCTCCCCAGATATCCCTGCAATGAGTGACGGGAAAACACTCCCAATGCAATATAAACCAAAGTTAAGCACAACCGACTCCTTCACATAGCGTTTCTTCTCTTCTTGCCCGCTTGACAAAGTCGCTTCATTTCACAATGAATGAAAAAATAAGAATATCTATTGCCTTTTCGGGTGGAACTGAGCAGCGAATTTGCGTGTTTCAAAAAATAAACTTATATTTTTTATGAATATGAAAATATATAATCTGTTAGTTACTTTCATTAGGTAACTAACTGGGCTTTAGAAATATTCTTTCTTTCTAGTTTCAGATAGGACGGCTGATTTCAAATGACCTCTTAAATATGATAAGATATAAGACTGAATAATGCGTTTATTATTATCATTATCATTATTATTATTATTATATTATTATTATTATTATTATTATTATTATTATTATATTATCACCTATTTTTGACCCTGTATTTTACCATGACCTCTATAGGCGTCTACTACTAGCCTGTTTCAGTAGCACCGAAAAAGCCGCTATTCGCAAATAGAAGAATCTCTACAGCGTAACGTTGCTGAGTAGCCATTACTTTTAATAAAGTATTATTATTATTATTATTATTATTATTATTATTATTATATTATTATTATTATTATTATTATTATTATTATTATTATATTTCCAGAAATGTTTAGCAGGCAATGCACAATGCTTCAAAAAAGAAAAAATATCTTTTTTGTAGCGTACACAAATAACAGGAACTTATGTCAAGGCTATTTCTGTAAAATACAAATACTTGCCGGACATGTAAAGACAACATGGCAAAACACTAAGCAGTAAAGAAGCAAGAGAACCTGCAGTGAGCTTTGGGTTAGTGTTTTTATGCTCACATGAAAAAGGATAACTCGACTTACCCGTCTTTTAGCATCACGCGACCCACCCAGGTGGTTAGTGATTCTTGTTTTTGAGGGTCGTAAGCCACCCACCACCCACAACCCCGCCCATCTGCCCCCCTCCCCCCACATATAACCTCCAATACCTCTTCAGTCTTGCGTTTATTATATTGTATTCTGCAAGTCCCGATAGATTTCAGCCGTTCGGCTGACTCGGGATCGACACAAACTGCACGTACAAGTCTGGGTCATAAAGACGATAAATGCCTCGTCTTACTTTTTTATTACTTCGTCGTCAGAAATACGATAGTCATTTATGCTCTCTCTCTCTCTCTCTCTCTTCATATACTGGGTTGCCTTTGTAGGAAACGGACTAATCCGCTTCACGGCTCTTATGATTCGCCATTGCCTCGTAAACTGAGATTAGATTGTATTTATCATTGTTAGGAGTGAAATGCATTACATATATACGCTCCGAATAAGCAGATGTTAGTATATATGGTGATTCTAATTCCCATGTGAAACTAGTTTGAACGTTCGTTTATTTAAAAAACCGCTTCCCATGTTAGTTTCATTCATAAAAAATATACCGAGTTCTTTAATCTTACAAACAATGATAATTGCACTCTAGGTCTGAACTGATGGGGGCACATATGCTACTTTGTACCAACCTCAGCTATGTATTGTTTGAAACTGGAAAGAAGTTAAGGTTTGCAATTGTACTACTCTTCATAATGTTCCACAGTACAACGAAGCACATTTACTGCATATTGGTACTGCTGGTCAAGCAATCTGTGTATATTAATAAAAAAAGAGTCAGGGATTCAAACTTTTAATGTTAAAGATCTCTGTTGAAAGACAACTTATAAAAAAATTGACAAAAACAAGAGACCATCCGTCGATGGTCCAAGTCATACCAGCTAATGTTGGGAAAAAAGAGAAAAACCTGCCCCACACGAACTACTCTGTCTCCGCATTGATTTTATCACTGTTAAAATAAATATGAGGGATTGCATACAATACTACCTTCTGCGCGGCATTTTTTGATGCTCTTGTTTGATGTTTTCTAAAGGTAAGATGTGAGTCAAAGTTTCAACTTCATTCACCAAGAGGTCCTATCGTCCTGGAAGGGAGGATGGATGGGAAATCAGTATGAGATCTATTAATCAATATTTTTTTTCATTTTACTGGAGTTCAGCCTCTTACCTCACTGACTGTACCGTCCATACGTCATGTCCAGATTGAGACTAAGGTCATTTTCATTTCTCATAAGTGGAGACTTTACTACATCCACAAGTGTTGCATCATCGGCATACTGAACAATCTTGTTTTCCAGGTAAACAACCATATCACTTGTATACACAAATATCAGCGGACCAAGAACACTAACCTGTGGAACTCCCGACACAATAGATCTTGGTTCACTAAAGATCCCTTCCACAGCAACTTGCAGCCGCCAATCTATAAAGGTGTGTCAACAATATCCGACAGACAAAATTGTTTTACCAAATTCACAATGTCTGTGGTTTTTGCCTTGTGAGCAGAGTCAAAACTAAAGTCGATTCACTTAAGGTAGATTCTTGTGCCTACGAGATGTTTGTTTGGCAGCCTCTGACTGGCTGGTTATGGGAGGTAGGCCGCTCGCTCAGTGTCTCATTATTTTCGTCGGTGGCTTAGAAAACTAGCAATATGTTTATATTTCTTCAATTATCTCACACTTTGCACAAGAAAGAAAGGTTTAGTCATACCATAGGATTCAGTTTTAATTGTACAACTAAGTCATCTTTTCCTGAAAACCAGTAAGATAAAACACAAAGGAATTACAATGAGGGTAAAACAAGTGAAGAGAGAAGCAGTTTAATTCTTTATATCTGTTTTTGTTTTTTTTACTTATCATTGGATCTTGCATCATTAATGCAATGAATATAAAATAAAACTTTTGTTTTAACACAACAAATTCACACTGAATATGCTGGTGCACTCAGATTTTAGATGTGTGTGATGTGCAAATGGAATGTGTCTCATTATGTTGCATCCACAAATGATTCAAGTGATCTGCAAGACATTGTTGCGTTTTGTCATCTCAGCGAGAGATTTGAGTTGCCAATTAGCGATATAAGAACGTTCCAGTTTCGACAATATTAACCATGCTATATCATTACCTATTCTGTAAATAGATACACAAAATCCACATTATGACTGATGAACATTTTTAATCCAATATCATATAGATGTCTGGACATATCTGATAATGAAAAAAATAATAATAATCAGATGGATGCATCTGATAGCATTAACTCAGATCTAGGCGGGCCGCAGGGAAATCATACCAGCAAAGAAGTTGAACTCCTCTGTGGACAGACTTCGCAGTCTTCAACTCAGCTTAAACTTTAATCAGGTTGTTTCAGAATATTGTTACTAATTTTATCATATGATATATTTCAAACCAAAGAGATATCAGAGACTTATTTGAGTGATATGAAATAATAATCTCAGTGAAGCAATAAACAACAAAGAATTAAGAAGGAATGACTTCCTTTCAGGATGAGTCAAGTACGGATGCAATATGATAAGAGAGAATCTTAATTTTTTTTTCACATATTACACACATCTAAAACCTGAAAGCACAAGTGTATTCAGGGTGGTTTTATTGTATGGAAATAACAAGTTTTATTTTATCTTGATTGCATGAATTATTTAAAATCCGGTGATAAATAAAAACAGGTATAGAGAATGACATGTTGCTCTCTTCACTTTTACTCGTAATTCCTTTGTGTTTTATCTTATTGATTTCAGGAAAAGGTTATTTAGTTGCATAAAATTAATACCGAATCTTGATAAGACTAAAACTTTCCTATCTTTTGTAAAACACGAGATAAATGAAGAAATGTAAACATATTGCTAGTTTTCTAAGCTGCCTACCTCCCAGTATCAGCCAATCAGAGGCAAACAAACGTCTCGTAGGCACAAGAATCTACCTTAAGTGAAATCAACTATAGTGATATACAACTTCATCTGGTACAAAATGTTTTGTTGCCAGATCTACTTCCTTCGTTTCAACGCCTATGGCGTCATCCTGCTTCCGCCTATGATATGGTAACAATGTTTGTCAGTCGGACATTGTTCGACCGTCTGGACGCACCTTAAGGAAATCTTGAATTAGTCTTCAGACATATCCACTCACTCTAAGATTCTGAAAGTTTTAAACAAAAGCCTTATGATTTATTTAGTTGAAAGCAGCACTAAAATGTATTTGAATTACTCTACACTCAAAACCATTATCAAGGTACAAACTGCTTAAGTAACAATGCTTTACTGACCATTTCAAGGCCTGCGATGCATAGGTTTTCTTAATATCTTTTTAAATATCAACTGTATCTTCTTGAAATGTTGGCCCAACATGTTTTAGACCTTCCGCTAATGTATGGCAATATAACTAAGTATCTAAAATTATTATAATGGCACTCTACTCTTGAACATTTCCAATTTTCTTTGCATTTGACTGAGACTTTCGGACACCGTTTAGGAAAGATGGCCCGCCCACTTCTTTCTCTCCCTTTTAACAAAATATGAATGAAACTGTACCGCACTACGATTATGACGTATAGCGTTTTACATTTTTAAATTACTTTATGGATTATTGTTTTATGTATCCAAATTAGTTTATAGCAATGAAGTTTAATTGTGTTTCATTATTTTGGGAGATTATTATGACCTCTTGGTTTATTTAGAGTATATATATATATACTGGAAAAATATACTCGCTGAATTAGAGGGGCAGTAGTTACAAGCTGTTCAGGATGTGTTTATATTGTCGTCGGCTCCACCCGCCAATCCTGAACTCGATGCCATTGAGCAGGTATGGGCGCATATGAAGCTAATTGTACGTTCATCGTTACGGCATTTCACCAGGGCAGACCTAAAGGCCAGACTGGAGGAAGCAAGGCGTGCTGTCACTAAACAGGTGTGGGAAGGAGCTGTCCAACGAAGTCAAGCTTTCGCGAACGAATACTGGCTTACTGACAACGTCCGGGATTGCATAGATCCAATCGTTGTCAACGTCGCCAGTGATGACGAAGACGATCTGTTTTTAGACAGTGATGGGGAATGAGCTGAAATATCCTTATACGTGTGTATATATAGTCCTTGTAATTAATAAGTTTTGATATATTTATCCACCAGATTTTCTTTTGTATGTCTATGCTGTTTTCATGGTTACTGCAAAAATTTACTTCAAAATCTGTAAAAATTTCTGTATATATTGTACATACTTTATTGGATCTATATAATAAAATAATGTATATAGTGATCTTACTTTTAAATAAACTATGATCAGTTTTTTCCTTCCATATTTATATCTCCAATAATAATCTAAAGTTGCCACTGCCACACCATTCTCATGGAAATAGATAAGAAAGGTACATGATAAATAAAAACATACAAATGGCTTTATGAAAAGTAATCAGTAATAAATGGTTAGTTCGTGTAATTTTTAAGACGTAAAAAAAAACATATGGTAGTACACTATTCCATTCATAAGTATCAGACAGAGTAAGAAAGAGAGGAGTGGGCGGGGCTTCTTTCCTAACTCTTTGGCTAAGCCAACGACAGGTGTTCGTATATTTACAACTAATACTGAGGAAATTGAAAATTTTCTAAGTAAAGTGCCTTAATTATTATTTCAGGGTACTTAATTATATTGCCATATATTAGCGGAAGGTGTAAAACATGTTGTACCAAATTTTCAGGAAGATACAGTTGATATTTAAAAAAGATATTTAGAAAACCTATCCATCGCAGGGCTTGAAATGGTCAGTAGATTCCACATACTTGTTTAGTGGCTTAAAAATAAGTTTTTCTGTAACTTTGGAGAGCACAGGGAGAACAGAAATTGGTCTATAGCGCAGACCGGCCACGTTGATTCGTGGAATTTGAACTAAAGGCACTGTGCTTTGAATTCCAGTCACCACAAATCAATAAATGAATCTTTTGTTAATTCTGTGACTGAGCTATACTAATCCTCTCCAAGTGGACGTCAAATGTAGAATCGTAATATTTGGATTATGTTAAACAGCAAATCAATAAGTAATGTAGTCTTTACTGAAAATCTTAAAACAAAAAAACAAAGAACTTCATAGCAACTACGCTCATAGCAACTACGCTCCAAGTTTTTCTAATGATAAATAGGTTGTCCAGATCTAGAGTAAACAACCATAACCTGCGCATTTAGGTTGTTATGACAAAAATAAACTGAGGGTCGTCAAACCCAGATATTAAGAACTCCACCTTTGACTTTTTACTATTTATAAGTGTCTTAGATAAAAACATCAAATAGCAGTTACTGGTACAATTCTGGAGATCAAGATGACTTGACCTTAAGTCCAGAATATTAAATAGGACTTTACATAATGTTTCTTGCTGTAATGAGCAACAAGACTGTTCAGCTTAATGTCTCCAAAAACAATGAATTAGAATTAATAATATAAAAATATAGCAAAAATAATAAATAAACTAATAACAACATCAACGTAATAAAACTCAACAGAAGAATAAGCACTACCAATGCAATCAGCAACAAAAAGTACTTACATTATTTACGCAAATTACATTTAAAAGTTGTTGGAAGTCTAGAGGTCGACAAGGTTCAGCCAGGACATCTTGCAAGGCAGGGGGAAGACAGTCAGGGTCGATTTATAAATTATATATGAGAAAGAATATATTAGGTAAAGAAGGCGCTTTCCTGATAATCCACTAACCAACCTTTGCTTTCTCACCAGCCTCTCCTACACTATTCGCGAAACAGGAAGTGAACAAAAAGAGGAAAAATGCCTGATTGTATCCTCAAGCAAGGGAACTCGAAACATGGAAAGCTACAGTACAATGTCTATAGAAAAGTCTAAGGTTAGAGAGGAAGGTTTGTATTCAGAGTAATCTCTTAAAAGGGTTTGCCAACCAAGACTAATGCGTCTCTTCCACCCGTTGCACTGGTTTTGATTTTGGATCTGGAATGTCACCTCAGAGGAGTTACCAGCCAAGCCTAAAAGGTCTTTTCTACTGAAACTTGTGTAGGCAGGGATGTCACACCGTGAAGTGAATGTTGCTAAGGAAAAGCCACATTAACCCTCTACCATAATTTATACTGAAAATTTTAAATGGAAATCCAGAGGGCTCGTGATCGGAAAAAAATCAATAAAAACTAAAACAAAATATGTTAAACTCAATAGAAATTTTACTCTGGATTGTTTACATTAATTTGAGCGAAATACAATAGTTTTTTTTTTTTCTTTTTTTGAAGAACTTTCTGGAACTTCGTGGCGTTTGTGCTGCCTTTTTGAAGCAATGGAACTAAAGACTGCTTCTTGCAGAAGCAATATGTTTTCTCACCTTCTCATTCTGTTAGGTAGAAATTCTAAAATCCATAGAATATTTAATATGAAAAGCATCAAATACCAATGATGTCTCAAAATCTTGATCTTACCTCAGCATTTCAAAATAATCCAACATCGAAAATAAAGCTGAAATTATTTTAATGGAAAATATTAACCGCGTCCAAACCTAAAGCAATTGCGAGTTCCAGTAAACGATTTGAGATATGAAATCACCTGGAACGTTTCTTACTTTGCAACTTCTCGCTAGATTTCAGGCGGTTTGTCTGGGTCTCGGCACAAAACGGTTCAAAACTAGGTCGTAAAAATGGCATATTCCTTTACTTTTATCACCTCGCCGTAAAAAACACGTAATTCTTTTATGTTCTCTCTCTCTCTCTCTCTCTCTCTCTCTCTCTCTCTCTCTCTCTCTCTCTCTCTCTCACACACGAAGAGCTGAGGGCGAAAAGAATGTCACTTCCTTCATGCTTGCAGAGTATGGGTTCATGTATCTGTGTATAACTTTAGAACATTGCAATCCGATATGGGATTTTTCATTTAGTCATCTCGAAGACTGTAAGAAAGTTGAAATGAAATCTAACAAAGGCCACGAGAGGCTTTCAACGACACTGAAATACACTTTAGAAAAAGGGCTTGAAGGAGGAAGAAGGAGGAGACTGAAATGAATAGGAAAATGCCTTTTTACTCCATACTTCCTTCAAATCTTCGCCTTTTCAGAGGCATTGTTAATTCTATTCAGGACGAGCTGGCTTCCTTTTTTATTTATTTGTTTATTTATTTATTTATTTATTTATTTATTTATTTAATTTATTTATTTATTTATTTATTTATTTATTTATTTATTTATTTATCTATTTATTTATTGATTTTTGTACTCAAGAAAAGTCTAGGTGAAGAAACTGAGGTGCATCGTATTCTGGTTTTCGTGAAAATTATGATAAAAAAAATAATTCCGTTGTTATATAATTACTTTTTTAATGTAAATTTTATTGCTGTCAACAAAACTTGCCTATACATTCGACATATAAAGAATCGATCGATTCAAATTTCGTCTTTCTTCAGACAAAATCAGGTTTTACTAGCACTTTTTATTAAAGCTGTTATTATATTTTATTTTGTTTTATCTTTTTTATTATTATTATTTTTAATCAATTATTTATTTTTTAAGTGGGAAATAAGATTGCCTGGTTCGAATTCCAGTGGACTGGAGCACAGGTTCGCAGCATCTAATTAAGAGCCATTATGAAGGTCTTGCTTTTATCTAACCACTTTTATGGGCTGACGACCAATGGATGTCGTAAGGGAGACATGGGTCATTACACATAATCCCTGAAGGGGTGTTAAGGGGTTTGTCAGAGAGAGAGTTGATTGAGAGAGTGAGAGATGAAAGGAGAGAGACGACCTCCCGGAGATGATTCGAGAGAGAGAGGAGAGTGAGAGAGAAGAGAGAAGAGAGAGACAGAGAGAGCAATATCAGTTACACTATGCAACTTTATTTATATATATTCAGGCTGGTATATTTTTTACTAATTGGCTTTTATCAATAACGATTTCGTCAGAGAGAGAGAGAGAATTATACTATACATCATCCACTTACAGGCCAAGTCGATGCTTTTGGACGAAACCAAACCCTTTATTGATATATATATATATATTTATATATATATATGATATATATATATATATATATATATATATATATATATATATAATGCATATAAATAAAGGTTTTTGCCACGAAGGAAAAAATGAAAAAAGCGAGATAGCCAAGTACTTTCGGTCCTGTTCGGACCCATCAGTAAAGGGTCCAAACAGGACCGAAAGTACTTGGCTATCTCGCTTTTTCATTTTTTCCTTCGTGGCAAAAAAACCTTTATTTATACAAAGCATCACGTTTTATATACTTCGTGATCAAGTTATTCATATATTGCATATATATATATATATATATATATCTATATATATATATATATATATATATATATATATATATTATTCCGAATAATCTATCTGACATCAGAAGTGTCGGAAGGAAATGTGATACGATCACAAGAGGCAACTGGACGTCAATAAAGGAGGTTATTGGGTGATAGTCCCCTTTTATGTACCCATCTGTACTTAATTAACTTCTCTCCTTACACATCTGACGTCCAAATCCTTATATTTGTTTTATACAACTTTTTTTTTATCAACGATTATCTGAATTCATTTCATTTGGATTCAAAGCATAATACGCATTTTGAGAAGGTTTAGAATTTATGGTCATGTCTGAAAGTCTAAAAATTTAGTACAAATTTAGTAACTTTTGGACATTTGGAATTTGCCCTCTGATTTGTGATTTTGGAAAGAATTCCTAATGTCTTCGCTTTTTAAAAGATTGGAAAGATCTGATATGAACAAACCTTCTAATAGAATAGTGTGTCTTTATTAGAGATGGCCGTAATTAACCTATGTTCATTATGGCAGGGAAAATGTAAGGAATGATTTCGCATCTATTTGTTGATTCTATTATGGAACTTAATTAGTAATATAGTTGAAATTATTTGCTAATAATTCTTTAGCAACAATAACAAAGACAATCCCACCTGTAAGCTTTTGTTTTAAGATTATAATCATTGATTTATTTAACAGATTAATTGATAGGAATATTTATATAAGCTGAGAAAAAATCAGGAAATTCCTCCACCAAAAAAAGAGAAAAAAAAAAAAAAACAAAACAAAAAAAGGAAAAAGATTAAATTTGTTACACGTAATATGTAATGAATTTAGGGGGAAAGGCCACTGCAGAAAACCGCACAATAATTCTCCTTATTTTACCTTTTATGGAAATATATAAAATAATTGATTTCTGTAAACTGAATATTATCATGAACAATAACACAATGATACCAATAAGGAAGCATTATCCTACATGAAGTTCTTTCATAGAAAATGTTGTCTTTTTGTTTATTGTAACTTTATGAGGAAGATTCCAGAAGGAGATGAACAGTAAAATCCCAAAATTATATTTCAAACAATATTTCCAGTGAGATGGAAATTCAATTTGTATCTGCTGGACCTTGCATGGTCATTCTGGTTGAACTAATGGCCATTTTGCCTAATGTTATTACCCTAACCTGATTCAGCCAGTTGTCCTATAGTCTCTCTCTCTCTCTCTCTCTCTCTCTCTCTCTCTCTCTCTCTCTCTCTCTCTCTCTCTGGAAATTGTAATATAACTCACGGGGTTTTGAGAAAAGGTGCACATGCATTTTCTCCACTATCCAAAAGAAGTAATCTAATATTTGCGCTCAGAATTAATAGCAGAATTTCGCTGGGATTTTTCCATTCCTCACCAAACTACCTTTAAAAGTATCTTCCTCATTAAAGGCAACTGATTTTTTTGACTCACGTTTGGCTGCTGTTTCGTCTTACATTCAAACTTGAGACCTTTTTTTCTTTTTTCTTTTTTTTTTTTTTTTTAGAAACATTGATTTTTCTGAATTCCGATTCCTGTATTCACTTCGTAGCGGAAGTTGTAACCAGCTTGAGTATATAAAGATATTAGTCAGATATCTGTCACGGCCTAAATTAATAGAAAAGGATAAGGACCATGACATGTTCGCAGATGGAAGAGAAGAAAAACTAGAGATACAGGTGGAAAGAAAACAGAAAGATTTTGACAATAAGTTGGCAAGAGGAGAAAGTTGGGAGTAAACGGTATAATCTTAATCAATGAAAAATTATTTAAGTTGAACAGCTTATTAACAATACGAGACATCTCTGGAAAATAATTAACGCTCTGGTACATTCAACATATACTGCTTAAAATGTATTTGAAACGCATGAATGGTCATGTGAAAGTTATTGCCACTAATTACTCCTGAATTAAGCACTACTCTTAACTATGTCTAATTTTTAGGAGACTGAACCTTACTTCGGTATTAATTCTGACTAGATGATAAGAGTTAAATTATATCTTCTCTGTTTTTATATGTTATAAATTTAAGTAATTACGTTTTTAAAATATTTCAATATCTTCGAAATAATAAAATTCGGCTTCATATTTCACTTGATGAAAAAAACAATCACTTCTGATTTTGTGAATATTTCCCTTCATCTAATTTTTTTTTTTTTTTTTCTTTTTTTTTTTGAATCATGTTATCATGCATTCTAATTTGAATGTATTACCTGTTCACATTAATTTCGCCTATTAACTAATTTCCTCATTATCCTCTTTTGTTCAGTCAATATATATTTTGATATTTATTCTTTATTTGATTATATTTTCAGTGGGACATGAATTTTGTGGGATTTTGATGGTGAATATGCAAGGTTAATAGAACCGAAAGATTAATAAACTCTTCCTAAAGTATGCCGCTTAAAAAAAAAAAGATGAGATTTTACGTATATAACTTACCTGGAGGAGATAGAGCAGTTGCGATGTGCATTCCACGGCCACAGCTGCCTCACTTTCACGATAGAATTGCCAAGACCGCTGCCTCACCTTCCTTTAGGTCCTTGCCAAACAGCAAGATTCCGGATTCAACATGTGTACACGAAGCCGACGAACCTAGGAATGTGCATGAATGGTGAAAGCGAGTGCCCTGAGAGGTATGAGTGCTCCAAAATCAGCGCCTTCATCAGGAGGCCCCCTCTCACACTGCTCCTCCTGAATGACAAACACAGTCGGCAACGGACACACCAGTCGTGCTGTTGATGAATCAATAAGGAAGAATATGGAACCCTAGTACCACCAGGAACCCCGCCCCGACGTTCCAGAACCCATCAAGCTTTTCTACAAGGAACACTTCCACGGAGGTACAAGGAAAATGCGCAAGCCTTCAAAAACATCATCACGGAAAACGCCAGCCCCACCGAACCCAGACAAAAAGATTAAGCTATAATATATTATAAAATGAAGAAGACGAGTAGCCTGGTGATGAGAAACAACCCTTCGGCCCCCCTGCAGGATCCCTTGAAGAAGATGAGTGTGGTCTATTGATGCACATGCCTGGTCCGAGGATACCTCGGCATATACATCGGTATGACCTCCATGCGTTTCT
This sequence comes from Macrobrachium nipponense, assembly GCF_015104395.2. Classification (NCBI taxonomy): domain Eukaryota; kingdom Metazoa; phylum Arthropoda; class Malacostraca; order Decapoda; family Palaemonidae; genus Macrobrachium; species Macrobrachium nipponense. Next base: position 36,986,933 of record NC_061098.1, on the reverse strand, counting down.
CCAAGTGAATCTCCTGCCACGCCCAAGAAGGATCCATATTTAACCGCACCAGGACTGCTCATAACAAACGAATAAAGAGAAATTATATTATCCCTAATATCGAGATAATAGACCAGACAATGGATCCACGACGTCTGCACCTCCTGGAAGACCTCTATATAGGAAAGGGAGATTTCCCACCACCACTGAAGAGCAGCGAACAACCCACCTACAATGCCAGATAATCAGGAGCCCCCACAGAATGATAGGACTTCTGCTACAGACACAATTCCTGGCGCCATAAGGATGCCTCTGAAATAATCAATGTTGGATTAGAGTCATCTCTGTAGACCCTGTCAAGGATCATCCATATTGTTTCATCTAGAGGGACATTGGTAAAAGGTCTCTACTTCCAATGATATGGTAAAAGGCTCTACTTCCAATGACGTGGTAATACCCTGGGATGACATGTAGTGAAGCCTTTCAAGAAATTCTATAGACAAAGTAATGCAGAATTTACTGGATTCATATAGGGAAACATTTTGTTCAGTCATGGCCAGCTAGTAGGACACACAGGGGAAGAAGAAGTTATTACCTCTGTGCATTTTTACATTGCTGCAGATGTAGCCAATGTCATAAATCCTCCCCCACTCCCATAATATTATGCAATCTTCAATGGAGAAGATGGAATCTGGTAGGACCTCAGTTTAACACATTTGGGCCCAGGCTTAGCCTCTCCAACATGTGACAGTTCTGCCCCATCTGAACGAAGGCATGCTCGGCAGTGAAGGGCTGGTAATCCCTTCAGATGTAGTGTCCCTTCCAGCTAGGATAAAAAGATGCTAGCCATTGCAATTACATAGTGGGTATACTCCCTATCCTTAGGGTGAGGACACCTTTAGTTCATCACATTCTTAATTGCCAACTGCTGATGTACAAGTTACTGGTGTAACTGCTGGGTATCCTGGAGTTCCTGGCATCTAGGTCATGTTACCATAGGTTTACATATCCATATGTGGCTGAACTGCCATATGTTTGAATATCTCAGAAAATGTGTCTGACTGCCATGCGATTGAGAGGCATAACCCTGGGGGCTAAACAAAACCTGTTAAAATCAAAGTCCTCTCTACAGCCTCTCCTCCTGGAGGATACTCTGACAGAACAGAGATCGTATTGGAGCCTCTTATTGACAAGATAAATGGAGGACATCAGGAAAGAACTCCATGACAGAGAGGACACTATAATCCATCAAGCAAATAAGACAGCCATTTTCGTCTTATTTTGCCAAGATGACATACTTGGAGATTCCTCCAAACTTCACCTCTTCATGAAGAGGGAGGCCAACTGCTTAATAGTCGTACCAGTGTAAAAAACCACAAGGCCAATAAACCTCATAGTAAGCCAATACCAAACTCTGAACTACCAGCAGGCCAAGACATTGGACAAAATTTTAATTCATGAGTCTCAGTGAACTCTGTATAGCTTTATATGTAGAGTTTCTTGAAAGGCTTTGCTCTGTGTCATCACATCCATTTGAAGTAAAGGGATTTTTAACCAATGTGCTCATAAATGAAATGATATAGATGATCCTTCACAGGTTTATACAGAGATGATTCCACAGCATTGAACATTCCAGAGGCATCCCTTCTGCGACTGCTCGAGATTTGCACTAAGGAAACCCAATTCATTGATCAATGAGCGCAAAAGAGGAGGTATATTGACAGAGTAGCCATGAGTTTCTTCTCTTGGTCTTCTGTTTGCCAACTTTTATATGGGGGTTGTTGAACAGTGTCTTCAGTATGATGCCAAGACCCGCTGTATATATTAGGTATGTCGGTGGCAAATTCATCAATGTCACTGAACAAAAAATCAACTGGAGACACTCAGGTGCTCCGTTGAGGAGGAATTGGTTCTCCATTTCACATGTTAGAGAAGTGTGGATGTCACCATTCCCTTTTGGGGACATCTATATCACCAGCTATTTCTCTAAAAGCTTCAACACACAGGTCTGCTATAAAGCCCAACCCAATTGACATCATGGTCCACCTCAACAGAATTAGTGAATACCCAGAAAAATGAAATCCACAGTGATGAATGGCCTACATTTGCCATGCCCTCTCACACTGTTCTTCTTGGTGAATACCACTTCCCAATGAACTTGAATACATTGCCCAAACCCAGGTGGATAACAGATATTGTAAGTGCCTGGTCTGCAGGCTGACAAGAAATGCTGTCGACAGATGGTATCATCAGAAGAACCATAAATCACCCATAAGAGTGAGTCTGTTCAACAAGGGTTGAATGACCACAGAGTATAAGAAAGATAAGACAGCCCTGAAGGACAATATTGGCAAACATGTAAAACCCATTGATGCAGAGGAAAAAGGCTCAGAAGACTACCCATTACATCATGAAGAACAGCCCAACACTAGTGACTATCCCATAAAGAGGAGAGATTTGCCAAACATCATGCCCCGAGAAAGACCCCAATGTAAGGAGTGCAAAATCCCCAAATTACAGCAAAATCATCGCTGCCTCGAACAAAAGGAGACCTTGCCACCCTCCGATGGAAACCATTACTGAATTTAACCCAGGAGACCTTTCTTCTCCCTACCACCAGGAGAATAGCAAATTCAGTCACCCATTACTCCAGGTAGCATGCCTTATGACCAGAACTCCTGGGACTTACCATCAGCCATCAGCACCTATGTCATTTAGCCAGACTCTTCTGGATGAGTCATTCTACTCCCAGCCGATGGGAGGAATCTCCTCCCGCCAGTATTGACAGCCAATCAAAAACCAAAAAAGATTTCTGCAATCCTACTTGAAGTATAAATACAGTATAGCTTTTGTTACCCCTGGATTTCATTTCCCTTTTGAAGAATGATAGAAAGCTCTACCAACACGTTAAGGAATAAATGTACTTCAGACAGCTGTTGTATAATTTACTTGCTGCTACAAAGAAACTAATTTGAGAGATTGAGAAACTGCAATACAAACTCAATGGCATCCAGGCTGCCATTTTGTTCAGTAATAATAATAATGATAAGAACAACAAAAACAGCAACAACAACAACAATTATAATAGTGATGATTCAAGATCCACAATATTAAGTAACAGATTGTCATGATTTATAAAAGCGATACAATAGCTTTCGAATGCTGTGCTGGGGTCATCTTGAGTTTAATTAAAAACTTTGGTAAAAATGAGCAGTTGCCCAACACCTTTAGTTTCTCGTGGCCAATTAGCCAGATCTTCTCATCTGCAGCCCATATGAATCCGAAACATTTCCAGCGGATGACGGAATGCACGAACAAGCACAGCTATCGGTGAGAACATAAAGATGATTGGCCACGAGAGACATAAACAAATGAGACACGGTCACCAAGTTGGGCATTACCCGCCGTCTGTCCCTTTATTGAAATAAACGTTTTGCGGTCATCCTGTGTTCCAGAACACAAAACAGAGTTCACTTATTCACTTCTTGTACCGAAGTTTTTAATTAGACTCAAGATGAACCCAGCACAGGGTTCGAAAGCCATTGTAGTGCTTTTATAAATCATCACAATCCATTACTTGATATTGTGTGGGGCCTTTAATCATATTCCAGTTTGGATATTGAGAAAATTTGTCTCAATAATAATAATAATAATAATAATAATAATAATAATAATAATTATAATAATAATAATTATAATACTTTATTAAAAGTAATGGCTACTTCAGCAGCATTACACTTGTAGAGATTCTTCTCTATTTTCCGAATAGCGGCATTTTCCGTGCTACTTAGACAGGCTAGTAGAGCGCCTATGGAGGTCATGATCAAATACAGAGTCAAAATTGGTGTATATATTTGAATTTACATATAAACTATGATACCATAGTTATCAAAGTCATTAACGATATATATATATATTATATATATATATATATATATTATATATATATATATATATATATATATATATATATGTCTCTCTCTCTCTCTCTCTCTCTCTCTCTCTCTCTCTCTCTCTCTCTTGAAGGCAAGCGAGCTTTCGTCTGGAGCTGCCACACATCCTCGGGCTGGGAAGCTGAGGGTGGACTGATCTTGAAGCGGTGTCCGTCCTCGTTTATATTTGGAGTTGACAGCAGGGGTCTGCCCCATGCTGATCTACTATTGGCTGGTGGCGGTAGGTCTTCGTTTTCATTGGTGGCTTGAACCGGGTCTCAAGCCACTTTCCATGCGTTGATGGTTGCGATACTGTAAGTCCTGCAGCCGCCTAGACCTCCTTAGCGGCGCGGTTACGTCGATGGGCGTTTCGCTATGCTTCGGGACGTCACGGCTAACTTGATTATGATTGGCTGCGGGAGTATCTCGTTCGGGGGCGTCGTCTTCCGTGGAGTTGTCGTGCTCGGTGGTGTCATTGTTGGTGGCAGGTCTTCTCATACTCGTAGGGAGGAGAAATTCTTCCTGCGTCTTATTTAGTGTAGGTTTTACTTGCTGGATGAGAAGCGCCTCCAGCAGGCGTAACCGACGGGCATCAGGGGCCTTCCGATGATCTTCGTGTTTTGGATGATCACATCCCGGGAGATGGCCTCTTGATGTTTGGTGCGTGCGTGATTTTTGATAGCCCCCTCTTGGGCGTGGCACGAGAGTCTCTTCGACAGGCGCATGGTAGTCATACCAAACGTAGGCGCCGCTGCAACCGCGGACTGGGCATGTATACTGGTACACCACATGCGTCTGCTTCAGGGGGTCTCGTACCTGTGGAGAGGGGTTATTTTTCATAATAAGGTCGCGCGTCCTCCGATTCTGGTAGTAGATAATTAGGTCGATATTTTTGGTGTCGTCGGTCGGGGATACATTTTCAGAAATAATTTTCTTGACTGAGTCCTCTTCTTCACGGTAATGTGAGCTCATGAAGGCTTTATAATACAGCTTTTTATATTATCCTGGGGGCGGGGTTGCGGGCTCTCACTACCGTACCATTTCTCCAGGGCTGTACGGACTTCTTTCTCTGCTTATTAATTTATTTGAATACCCGTTATTTACGAGTACTTGGGAGGCGCGGTCGAGTTTCCGATGAGTGTCATGCCAGGTCGAGCAGTGGGAGAGGGCTCTCCTGACGAAGGCCCTGACGGTCGTGCTTTTGAATCTGGCGGGCACTAGCTGTCACCATTGAGGCAAAGTCCTAGGTTGGTTTTCTTCGTGTAGACGCCGTCTTCCGTCTTACTCACAAGGACGTCGAGGAAGGGGAGCCGATCGTCGGTGCTGTATTCAACAGCTTGAGAGAGGGTCTGCTTCCTAAGTACAATAATTTATAATAATAATAATATTAATGAATATTAATTATTATTATTATTATTATTATTATTCTTATTATTATTATTATTATTATTATTATTAATGGAGAAACAATCCACAGTTATGTAAATGTACATATATTTGGCAATTTAAAAAACAGCAAAGACAGCTTTCGGAAAGCTATCTTTGCTGTTTTTAAATTGAAATATATGTATTTATTTCATAAACTGTGGCGATTTTTTGTTTCTCCAATAATAATAATAATAATAATAATAATAATAATAATATAATAATAATTAATAATAATAATAATAATAATAATAATAATCGTTTTTATGTATCAAAGAATTAAACAATGATAATATTCATAAAATAACAAATTCCAAACAAACTGCTCTTTAGTCAGTCCTGTTTCGATTTGTTAAGGAAAGCCAAAGACAAAAACAGGTCCTCGACTCCTCTATAAAAGTACGAATCTTCAATTGAGCGAGATTGCCACTATATAGACCTGGCTTCAGAGGTTTCACAAACGAAACCAAGTAGATTATGACTTAATAGAAAGACTTTCCTTTCACGACCTGTTTTCGGTGGCCAATTGACTGCAACCAATATGACTTGTGACCTGGTTTAATTCTGATTTATTTGACTGCTTGAATGAGGTGTGTGTGTGTGTGTGTGTGTGTGTGTATGTGTGTATGTGTTTGTGTTTGCGTGTGTGAGAGAGAGAGAGAGACTATTCCAAAGGACTGAAGAGTGATGAGACAGATACCTATAAACAAATGGTTGGCCTACTTTCATTAACAAAACACAGACAAAGAAATGATACGTGATTCTGAACTCTATGTAGTATATGTGTCACTCATCTTCTATGCCTTCAGCTTTTCCCATTCTATGCGGGGTCGCCGTTTCTAGTCAGCCTTCTCCATCTTCTTCTGTCCTGTACATCGTCTTCTCTTGTGTCACTCATAAACGCAGAAAACGGGAATTGATCATCCTCTTAATAATATATCATAGCACAACTGACTAATAAATTCCCAAAGTATAATGCTGCTTAAATTCTTTTAACCCTCTTTACCACTAGAATCAACAAGCATTAATCTTATTTATAATCTTGAGTTCTACTTACATGTAACGAGAGCCCCAAAGAGTAAGCACAGTGTACTAGTGCCGCGAGTCTTCATACCCACATTGCTTAATTACAACAGATGGCCTGTGGTGACTGCGTGATATACAGTGTGTCCATAAAGTCCCAGTACCATTCTGGGCAATAAATACTTGTAATGGTACTGGGACTTTATGGACACCCTGTATTACAATGCTGATGCCTTATTTTATTGGGATTAATAAGATTTTAGCTCATAGAGAAGTGGATGTCTTTTAGTGATTATGTTTTTTCAGAGAGAGAGAGGAGAGAGAGAAGAGAGAAAGAGAGAGAGAGAGAGAGAAGGAGAGAGCGAGAGAAAGAGAGAGAGGAGGAGAGAGGAGGCAGGAGAGAAAGGAGGAAAGGGTGGGGGGGGCACAAAATTCTGATGAAAGAATCGTTCTTTAACAAGGAAGGGAGAGACAGACAGACAGACAGGCAAAGAAACCTTTAACTTTCAACGAGTGAAATTTATGATTATCAAAAGTGATTCTATTGAGAGAGAGTGAGAGAGAGAGAGAGAGAGAGAGAGAGAGAGACTTGCCTTTCACAAGACAGCAATATGGTCACCAGAAGTGATTCAATTTATGAATACCGAACGGGAAAAGAGCTGGCGAGAGAGAGCGCCCCATTATCTCAAACAAGCAGAACGAATCCGCGTACTTATTCGTACTTATATATCATGTCATCGACAACACAGAGTATCATCAAAGCCACATCAGAGAATGACCCGAGCTATATTATGTTCATTAAAATCTCAAATCTGTTTCACATCGCCGTTATAACAATAAGAGTTCCGCTGCGCATTACGTATGGAAATAATTTCGAATTAGAAAGCGGCGTAGATAAATCTCATTTCTGAAAAACATTCATCAGTAGGAATTAAATTCGTTATTCGGTTACGTAGCCAGATTCGATGGACGTCATTCCATTTACGTGTTTTCAAAAACGAACCCTAACTGGCCTCGTGATGAGAGTCTTAACAATTGACCTCTCTCGCAAATCATAGTGGAGTCGGTCTCTTAATTAATGAACGAGTATGAGGATTTATACTTCTATTTGTTATTTCTAG
>NC_061098.1:36956953-36974453 GCF_015104395.2 Macrobrachium nipponense | reverse complement strand
AGATTAATATTCCCCCATCCACTCCCCCTCCCCCTCCCCCTCCCCCAAGGATAAGCTATCCTGCCATGGGATCACTTGGTTTGAACTAATCCCCAGGTGCAGTCAAACGTTGGGATTTTTTTTAAAAAAAAATATTTTTTTTTCATTTTTTTTTTTTTTTTTTCCGTTTCAGTCATTTGTTAACGTTGAAAGTTTTCAAATTCGTTTTGATTTATTGCTTACAGTGATGGACTGTTTTTTTGTTTTCGAAGAATTTTATGTTTAAATATATAAAATAAAAACTATTGTTTAAATTTCTGTTAAGTTTGTTTACATCAAAGATATTTCCTAACTTTCTTAACTGATTGTGGTTTAACAAGAAAATGTTTTTTGTATTTCTTTTTTAAATTCGCCCATACAAAAAGTATCTTTTCTCAGACATAAAAGTAAAGCCAAAAGATACCATGATATAAAAAAATGTGATTATGAAATGTCCTAATTTGTCAACAAATCATTTTCTTCAAAGAATGTTTCTGCCTGTTATATGAAACAGGAGTTTTATTTTCTAAAAACTATTAATTAAGCAAAGGGATGATGAGTTCTTGAAAAGTAAGTCATAGGGCTATGAAGCTTTATTCCATAGCTCTGTCGAGGACGGAAAGAAATAGTTTCCCAAGCATCTCAGTCCGCAATATTTGGATCAAGAAATTGAATATATAAAAAAAAATAGGGAGAGATTTATCCTTAATATATATTAGATAGTTGCTATAAAAAGCCCACAAAAAGTTTTATAGTGAAAGTAACACGGAGAAAGAAACTTATAAGAACAATCTTAGTTTACTTATTTTAGCTGTTCTGAAACCATAAAATCATTTTGAAATCTTTTAAGGTCAACCTTGTTTTTCTTATAATAACACAACTAAAAGGAATGCTAATAGAAAACGGGCGCAAGGAAAGCAACAAAGAATTAAACAGCATAAATATTGTCAAAACTAGGCCAACATCCGATGCAATATTCATTCATTTAAGTGAAAACTCCCACAGGATAAATAGGACCAACACACTTCAGTAACTGCAAGATCAAGAGATGTTTTTTCATAAAATCTTTTAGCATCCACAATTATGCAACATAGTCCCAGTTGTAATTTTAACCTTAGCTCTGGCTTGTATTATTCGGACACTTGTGTAAGTAAAATGTTCAAGAATGGACCTTAATTACAAATTATTTACCTTATAGATATTTTCTTTGTTTATCTATAAATCTCTTAAATTGTACCCATGTTTTGGGTACGTCTGCTAATTCTCCAGGTGTGCTGGATTCCAGGTACATATTTTCCTTTATAATCCCTATCTGTCCAATTATACGAACTTTCTTTGTAAAAACTTACTTTTGTTATATTCATATCAGTCGAAAGGCCTTGCTGTGATACCCCATTGTTTCACTTTCCTTCGTGGCTTTTGCCTTTTTTATTTCTTTTTTTATATTCTTCACATTCCAAATTTTCGTGATTCGTTTACCCACACACATATATATATATAATGTAATTTCGTTTCTATTATGAGTTAACATTTTTCCTTTCGATGGGTAACTATTTCATAATTTTCCGTATCTTTTGAGAATTTAATTCAGTCGTCACGCGTCCTTTGAGAGCTAAACGATCTCTTCTGAGAAGCGCTAATCAATCTTAGTTTAGCAAAGTTAAAGGACACTAACTTTCCTTAACCTTTGACGACATCTGGCTTAATTGATCGTCCGTCTGGCAGCTAGAATGATCTCAATTCTTTTGAGAACTTGGGATGTCACCTCTCAATCGTTGCCGTTACTTTGGCGGCGCCACAAGAGCGAGATCTCTCCTATTCCGACTCAAAATCACCTTTCATATATCTGGTTAAAAATCCCATTCCTGCCATCGCGTGTGAGCTAAGTAGCCAACCTTGAACGCAGGAGAGACGTGAAAGCTACCCCCCCCCCCCCCCCTCTTTCTCTCTCTCTCTCTCTCTCTCTCTCTCTCTCTGACACAAATGTCTGATCATTCTTGCCCCAGATTGGTTCTCAGCAGTCCTGGAGTTTCACTAAATGAAAATGTATTCAGATGTATTATATATCTACGCTTGTTCTTTGGAGCAAATATAAAACTACGTGTCTGTTTTCACTGTGTACGAAGAGAACTTAATGTGTTTTGGCCTTACTGCATCTGAAGTCAAATAGAGATGGATTTCCAAAGCATAGGAAGTGTTAGACATAGAGGGTGTGAGTGAGTGTTGTGTGTGTGTGTGTGTAAGGAGTATCATTGCAAAAATCATCCTTTCAAATGGGACACAACCCAAGATACCGTAGGTGGGCACACCATTGGTGCACCTCACGCAGACGACTGTAAGCATTACTTAAGGTTCTTTGCAGCGTCCCTTCGGCCCCTAGCTGCATCCCCTTTCATTCATTGTTGTGTAACTCCTTTCATCTTACATAATTGTTTCACAGTTCAAAAAACCAAAGGTTTTCCTCCTGTTACACCTCTATAGCCTATTTTATTCCCAATCTCGCTTTCGGCGCTGATTAACTTGATAGATCCCAGCACTTGGCCTATGGCACATATCTAAATACGGCACCAGAATTATTACTGAGTGCCACACTTTGATCTTTGCCGTCTTTGAGTGGTGTCTATGAACCTTGTTTCTCTGAAGTTTGTTTCTGCAAGTGTTCAGTCTTCTAATCCTTGTGCAGTTTTGGTTTTGTGTGAGACTTAGAATTTGTGGAAACTTTTCTGTTTAGAAATTTCATTTATAATTTCATATTTGCGGTTGTTTATTTCCCAATTTTCAGAATAAGTTTTGTTCTACGTAAAACCTAGTCTTGAATATTGATTTGAGTATGGAATCATTTTGTCTCGTATTCTTAGGATGAGAGGTTTTCCCTTTTACTTCTTTTATTTTATTTTTTTTATTGAACCTCCTCTGTCATCAATCTTGTTGTTCGTTCTCTCTCTCTCTCTCTCTCTCTCTCTTCTCTCCTCTCTCTCTCTCTCTCTACTCTCCGCAGGGATTTTGCAGTGTACCTTCAGGCTCGAGCTGCGACCTCTTTTAAACCTTTTTACTTTACTTCCGTTCTAACTCGCTTTCTACCACCTTCACATCCCACTCTCTCTCATTTATTTCGTCTTGTAACTGCGAGGATTTCCTCCGAATACATCTAAAATAAATAAATTAATTAAAAAAATATATATATCTCTAATACTTTGACATAAGTTTGGTGTCATAAGCTGACAGCTACCTCATGCGTCAGAACAAAGGCTTTGGAACCTCTTGAAATGACGCAGAGGAGATCCTTGCAGGTTTCCAAAGACCAGGATTGGAGGGACCCTGGGGCAACTGGGAATGCATAAATGGATTGTTTCTGTGATGGCCTATTAAGTTCACTCTTTTGTGTAATGAATGACCATCCCTGCAACCACCACTCAGTGAGTGAAGGCTAAACTGCACCGAGGTTGTGGAGCTTTTGTGCCTTGTTGGAGTCTTAGCCAACTAAAAACCCCAAACAAACTAGCTTCTGTGCCATTGAATGTGAAACTTCCTATCTGTGGGTCTGTTGGTGTGGGTCATTCTGGCCATTCCTAGAGGATTTTTTTCATGGTTTGGAGGAAAACATTCAGGTAATAAGATTCTGGCTGTTCGTGGCTGTTGGATGTTTAGTAATTTAAGGAATGCTGCTGTTCACGTCTGGCGAAAACATCATTGCTTAGGCAAATAGTGTTGACAGTTGGGAGCTGCGACATGTTTGGGATTGTCTAACAACACAGTGATACCATACATATGATAGTTTGGCAGCTATAAAAGGTATCCTGGCAACAAAAACTATGGAAAACTGTCCGGTGGATAAGCGGATGTGGCCGCTGTGGGAGTACTCAACCACCCCAACTTTTTTCCTATTCAACTGGTCACATTAGAAAGGATACTGAAATAAAAGCACAGGTAGAAATATTTAATCCAAGGCACAAACAGAGATGACTCAAGAAAAGCTAAAGTTAAAGTTACACATTTGCGAAATAAAGTGTTTACAAGTAGTGTGTAGACTACAAAGAGGCATGCACATCAAAGCTAGGTAGTCTCAGTATCTGTCTCTCTGTCAACAAGAAACAGGAGATAGCTAAACTGAGGAGGGAAGTAGAAGGAATTAGCAAAGGAACTAAAGGAGTTGACAAAGGATAAACTCGAAGACAAGAGAAGACAAGACAGGATGGAAAAGGAAATTGGGAGACCTACGAAGAGAAGTTACAAACCTTAAGAGAGAGAAACAGGAATTGAGCAACGACATAGTAGAAAACGGAGAGAGTATAGTGGAGTTAAGACAACAATTGCTTAAGAGCAGAACCAGAAATGAAACGGTACAAGCACTAGACTAGGTACAAAGAAAGAAGCTTACAAGGATAAAAAATGATGAATCAAGAGAGCTGTTGGTATAATAGTGATAGCATCAAGAAAACGCAATTGTTCCCCAAAAGGAATCAAACACAACAAATAGATTTGCTGTGCTATCAGAAACAGAAAAGGAAACCATCTTAACTGGAGAATCGTTAGTTAAAAGATCAGAGCTTAAATTTTTGTGACCAAAAATAAAAGTAAGAGAAAAGTTCATTCTTACCCAGGTGCAGAGCTAAGAAGATACCCGAGGCAGGAAAATGTTAAGATAAATAATAGAAAGAGTGCAATCATAGTGAAGAGAGGAAATGACGTGTTTCTAAAAGATGGAAGAAGTGGCCAGACAGAAGATCTTGTGGCCAACCTCACAAATGTTGAAGAGAACTTCAGTGAGAAAACTGATAATGGCATTTTTATAGGACTTCTGCCCAAAACCAATATGCCAAGAAAAAGGTGTTAAGTTTGTATACTTTTGCGACAGATTTATAGGAATAAAAAACTATATAAAAGAGATGAATTCACTTGAATTGGGAAGGAACAAAACTAATAGGAAACCTCCCCCAACGAAAACCTTGTTGAAACCACTTGCACGTGAACTGGAAACATTTCAGGGGAAAAGAAGTCAGGAAATCTCCCAGAATTCTGGTTAGTTAATAACACCCTGCAGGAAACCGTGAAGTTGCAAAGCCACCGAGGGCAAAGGAGAAGTTAGAAAAGTCCCTCAATGTCTCAGTTTAACAACCACAAATGGCTGATGGGTGGTGCTGTATGCACTACTAGGCAAGAAGATAAACAAGAAACTCTGCATAATAATAGGAGATTTCAGTGCAGCATTACATTGGGAGACGATGACCTCTACATCAACTTACAAGGAAAGAGACTTTTAGATTTTGTAAAAAATTAATTCTCCTCCCCAATAGGTTAACAAACCTCTAGAGGAAACAACTAACTAGACATCGCCTATCAACAGAAGATAACCTACTGTCTGACCTTTCAGTAGGTACAAATCTAGGCAAAAACGTCCCTTTAAAATTAATTTAATTTAAATTAATCGTCAACATAAAAAAGAGAAGAAGATATTGGTGAGATTAGGCTACCGTCAAAAATACCTAAAAAAGCTAAAGGAGTACATTAAACATCTAGAGTACGATGAGAACATAGGCATAGATAAGTACTGGAAAACCTTTCTACAGGAATACGCATAAAAATTCTCTAGATGTATACCATTAAAGCAAATACTAACAAATAGCAACCCTCATCATACGCGGTTCAACAGAGAAATTAGAAATAAAATAACAGAAAGAGAGAGATTGCACAAATCAGTGAACCCATACCCTACGCCAGGAGAAGCAAACAGGCACAAAGAACTCTGTAGAATTAGTAAGAAATGCAAAGATAAATGGGGATAAGAGAGTTGCATCAGTTCATAAAGAAACCGAAAAGAATTTTTTTGCTCGTTAATTAGTAGAGGAAACCCAATAAAATGTAACTTAGGCCCACTAAGGGACAATAGAGGTAACCTGGTTGAACTGAGACTTAGAGAAATCTGAGTTATTTTGTTATTTTCGCTTTTTACTAGTGTTTTCACAATTGAGGACACTACCTCAGTACCGAAACCCTGCTATTAAATTATGAAGGGGCAAACTGTCTGACTAAAATATTTACAGAGAACATTAAAAGCAAAATAGACAAACTCAACAAGTTCAAACCTCCTGGCCAGGATGGGATTCACCTATATAAACTCTACAGAAAAAGTGCAGAACAAAGAAAGGCACCAAAAGGATGGAAACGTGGTAATATGTTCCCAGTTTACAAAAATTGTCCAAGAGAAAAGCCAGGAAATTATAGGCCAATCTGTCTAACGTCTGTCGTTTGTAAGATTTTTGAGTTCATAATTGCAGATAAAATTGTGGATCACATGATAAACAATTGTTGTTAAACAGCATACACGGTTTCAGACGATACAGATCCTCTTGGAGTTGTTTCATAACAGTAGTAGAGCAATAGTATTCTCTAATTGGGTTTCCAAAAGGCCTTTGATAAAGTCCACACAAGGGCAAACTAATGACAAAAGTTAGAGTTTTATGAATTGTAGGAGAAATAGCAGACTAGATCGAAGACTGGCTAACTATAAAAAGAAAACAGAGTCGAATAATAAAGTCGTAATAAATGGTGAAGAATCAGAATGGGCAGATGTAACAAGCAGAGTTCCTCAGGGTTCTGTCCCAGGGCCGCTCTTGTTTTTTTTTTATTTACATTAATGACATTGATGTAGGCTTCACTAGCAGGTTAGCCGAATTTGCAGATGGCACCAAACTAGGTGTAAATACAGCAGACCCAGATGCAGTGGAAAGTTTAAGAAATGATATAATGAAAATAGAAGTGGTAAAAAAAATGGCAAATGCCTTTTAACGTAGATAAGTATTGTGTTACAATAGGAACAAACAACCCTCATGCCAGCTACATGCTACTTGGAATGACATAAATAGTGTAGAACAAGAGGCGGACCTTGGAGTCATTATACCAATAACCTAAAATCACAAAACTGTGCATAAAAGCTGAAAAGAAGGCACAGAACTATTGGGATACACATAGAGGCAGTTCATATATAGAAACAAGGAACAGTGTTGCAGCTCTACACAATAGTTAGAACCTCATCTTGAATATGCAGTACAGTTTTGGTCAACAACACTAAGAAAGGACATCAATAGATTAGAAGGAGTACAAGCAAGAGCCACAAGTTATTTCCATCCATCAGGCAAGTAGGTTACCAAAGACGACTAGAGAGCCTGAACATGTATGGCTTTGAAACACGAAGATTGCGAGGACGAACTAATAGAAACATTTAAAATACTGAAAGGCGCAAAAGAAAAGTAGACAGTAACCTATTTATGTAAAACGAAAACCAGACAAGTAATAATGGATGGAAATGAGAACTGGAGAAATAAAACATCATATTATGGGAACTTCTTCATATACAAGATATGCGACAAATGGAATAAACTCCCACTAGAAGTTGTAAACAGCAACAGTGTAGAAGAATTTAAACGAAAGCTAGACAAAATCACAAGGACAAAGTGAATGATCAGTAAAACCTGCTCCTAAAGATAAGTGAGGACACGATAAATCCTCGGATGGACTAACATGTCTTTGAGACATCCAAACCCTTGTAACTCTCTCTCTCTCTAATGAAAACATCTTGAAAATAATTGAAGAAGTTCCAAATAAAATCAAGTGGTCAAGAGACTCATAAAGAAAATATACATAAACCAACATATTCCGCACAAAGAAAAATGAATAAGGTGAATCTTGTGAATATCCTAATTGATGCATTAGGAAAAAGAATGCCAAAAGCATGCAAACTGTGTAAGGTTTGGTATAGCATAGTCAATCCACAAAACCTAATCAGAAAATGTGCTGCATGCAACATTCCGACCCATCCACAGTGTGCTGAGGTAATGCAAGATTTGAGAAAAGATACAAGAATTTTTTGTTCAACATGTCTATCATGGATAGACAATGTTATTAAATCAAGATTGAATGTACAAATAGTTGAGGATGAAGAAGAAGAGGAAGAGGAAGAAGAAGAAAAAGAAGAAGAGAGGAAAACGGAAGAGAAGTCAAACAAAAATGAAATGACAGAAAAAATAAGGAAAAAACAAAGAACAAGATAAAAGTATGGATGCAGAGATACTCATTGATACTACTATGAGGCAATAAAAACAGCATACCTACGAAGAAAATAAATTACGATATGACAACAGAAAAGCAAATCCCGAAGAGGCTCTACCCAGATCTACCACAATGACGGGGAAAGAGGAAAAATAGACAAGAAAGACAAATCTGCAACCTTTTGAAAAGAGGGAATTGCAGATTTAGAGAAAGATGTTACTACAAACATCCTAAGGTATGTCAAAACTATGAAATATATGTAAATGTGCATACTTAGATGGCTATGGGGATGATTGCAGAGGTCTGCATCCAAAAATATGTAAAAACCTAAAAGAAGGAAAAGGATGTAAGTTCGACAAAAAAATGCAAATATATGCACCCTGTAGCCATGAATCATAATCAAATAAATAACCAACCAAGTAATAAAATCCAAAATAAGAAAGAAACAAATAAAGAGAGAAATCAAGAATATCAGGTAAAAGAGAGAAAAAGCAAACCACCAATGAGATATGCAGAGGTGTCAGCAAAAAATTTCAAAGCATCAGCTCCGAAATTCTACTCAAGAGATAATAACTGTATTTATTATGCAAGAGGATATTGCAGAAACGGAGAAAATTGCAGATTCAGACACAAAATGAATAATTTATGATAGAAGGAAGATCAAATATTATGGAAAAGTTGGATTTTTTTAATGTCAGAATTTCTGGAAATGAAAAAAAGAAAAAAAAACAACATACCAGAACAGGAAAGAGACATGGGAAAATCCTTATTACTACCAATATTAAATGAAGGATAAAACACGCAAACCATCATAGTGATGAATGCGCAGGGTGTTTTTTAGTTACGAGTAACTCAAAAAGAAAATAGAAGTACTTAGAAGAACTAACCCAAAATGAAAAGAAAATAGATAATAATGAAATAATAAGTGAAACCTGGTATCCCAAGAGACTGGGAATGATGATCAAATAAAAGGGTTCCAAACTTATAGATCAGATAGAAAAAATAGAATCAAGGGGGAAAGGGGGAACCGCAATATATGGGAAAGACAAAAAAAACAAGGAAAATATACGAGAAATATAGTAACTCAGAATGTGAACTAATAGCGGTAGAATTTGAATGTTAAAAATTGATTGAAATGAACATAGTAATATATAGACCTCCTAATACTAAAGAGTTTGACTTAATAATTGAAAAATTGGATGATATATGTAGAAAATCACAAGGACTGGACTATTCTCCTATCTGGTGACTTCAACTTTCCTTTCGTAGAATGGAAAAGAACGAATAGGAGACTGTGGTTGTACTTATACATATAAAAAAGAGAGTAATAGTAGTGCAGAAGATAAGAGCAATTTGAAAAGCTATTATATATGCTACTAGAATACAACATTCAACAAATAAATCACCTGCCAACAAGAAAGGAAAATACTTTAGACCTAGTATTTGTGAACGAGATGAATTATGTTAAAGAAATAATAGTTTATAATGCGAGTATTTCAGATCATAATGTCATAGAATTAACAGTTCATTCCAAAGCAAGTGAAAATAGAGATAAGCAAGAAATGAAAAAGTGGGAAGGATGTGGAAAATACAACTTCTACAGTAAAAATATAAAATGGTCGGAAATTAATGAAGAATTAAACAAAGATTGGGATACATTTTCGTAAGTGATGACATAAGGGTAAATACGGAGATATATATAAAATTATTGGAGAAAATAGTGATAAATATATACCGAAGAAGAAAATAAACATCATTCATGCATACCAAGAGACAGAAGGATCTTGTTCCAGAAAATCAGAAAGTGGAAAAAAGGTCTTGCAAAAGAAAAAAATGCATGGAAAGTTTAGAACTAAAAAGTAAGATAGAAAATGCAGAACAAAAGAGTTATACAATCAAAAGAAAATGAAAAACGGGACTTGGAAGAAAAAACCCACTATTAAATATCAAGCAAAACCCCAAACTATTATACTCATATGCGAAGAAGATGAATAAAGGAAGAATAGAATAGGCCCTCTGAGAATTGAAGGGAGATTAACGAATGAAAAAAGGAAATTTGCAACATACTGGCAGAACGATATAAGAGAGAATTCACCCCTAGAATAGATAATGAGATAATGATATAGAAGTAAGGACGAAATAGTGAATATGTAGCTGACATAGAAATTAATGAAGCTGATATTGTGCAGGCAATTAATAAAATTAAAAATGGAGCTGCTGCAGGGCCGGATGGAGTCCCTGCTATTTGTTAAAGAAAGTAGTTCATTCTATCGCAAAGCCACTTGCAATATTATTAAGACAAAGTGTAGATACAGGCAAGATTTATGATGAGCACAAATTAGCATATATCACCCTACTTTCAAAAGTGGATCAAGACTAGAGGCAAGTAATTATAGGCCTGTGAGTCTAACATCACATATTATGAAAGTGTATGAAAGGGTAATGAAGAAAAATATTATGAAACATTTAATAAAAAATAAAAAAAAATTGTTTAATATAGGACAATACGGTTTCGTACCCGGAAAAAGTACACAAACCCAACTGTTAGTCCACCGTGAGAACATATTCCAAAATATGAAAAGCGGAAATGAAAACAGATGTGTTTATCTAGACTTTGCAAAAGCTTTTGACAAAGTAGACCATAATATATTTAGCAAAGAAAATTAGAAAACACAATATCGTAGATAAAGTAGGAAGATGGTTAAAAGAATTTTTACACAACAGAAAACATAGTTATTGCAAACGATGAGAAATCGGATGAAACCAAGGTAATATCCGGTGTGCCACAAGGTACGGTGCTAGCTGCAATATTGTTTGTTATTATGATTGAAGACATAGACAGTAATGTTAAGGATTCGGTAGTGAGTAGTTTCGCTGATGACACAAGAATAAGTAGAGAAATTATTGTGATGAAGATAGGAACGCTCTACAAAGAGACCTTAACAAAGTATATGATTGGGCAGAGGTAA
The DNA here is from genome assembly GCF_015104395.2 of Macrobrachium nipponense. Taxonomy (NCBI): domain Eukaryota; kingdom Metazoa; phylum Arthropoda; class Malacostraca; order Decapoda; family Palaemonidae; genus Macrobrachium; species Macrobrachium nipponense. The sequence goes on along the minus strand of NC_061098.1, from coordinate 36,963,420 downwards.
ATAGGATGGTATTTAACTCTGATAAATTTGAATCAATAAATTATGGAGACAGAGAAGGAAAGCTATATGCTATAGGGGACCTAATAATGAGACAATCACAAATAAGGAAGCAGTTAAAGACCTTGGTGTGATGATGAATAGGAACATGTTATGCAATGATCAAATAGCCATCTGTTGGCAAAATGTAAAGCAAAAATGGGAATGTTGTTACGGCACTTCAAACAAGAAAAGCTGAACACATGATTAGCTTTATAAAACATATGTTCGTAGTCCACTTGAATATTGCAATATGATATAGGTACCCACACTATCAAAAGGATATTTGCACAAATAGAGAGTGTACAAAGGTCCTTTACAGCTAGAATAGAAGAAGTTAAGGACCTAGACTACTGGGAAAGACTACAATCCTTAAAATTATATAGTCTAGAAAGGAGAAGAGAACGCTACATGATAATTCAGGCATGGAAACAGATAGAAGGAATAACAGAAAATATCATGGAACTAAAAATATCAGAAAGAGCAAGCAGAGGTAGATTATAGTGCCCAAAACTATACCAGGAAAAATGGAAAGGAAAGCACAGAACATTAATCCACTACGCACCAGCATCGATAATGCAGCGTCTATTCAATGCGTTGCCAGCTCATCTGAGGAATATATAGGAGTGAGCGTAGATGTGTTTTAAGAATAAGCTCGACAAATATCTAAACTGCATCCCCAGACCATCCAAGATTGGAAGATGCAAAATATACCGGAAGATGTACTAGCAACTCTCGGTAGACATAGAGGCGCCTCACACTGATGGACCTGGGGCAACCCGAACGAACTGTAAGGTCTGTAAGGTAAGGTCTCTCTCTCTCTCTCTGACACAAATGTTTGATTATTCTTGCACCAGATCTCTCCTCTCTCTCTCTCTCTCTCTCTCTCTCTCTCTCTCTCTCTCTCAGACGATACGAGCAGCTATTGACGGCCTCACCGCCCTTGGCATGGAGAGGCAGGTTCTCTCATTACCTATGCAAATGAAAGAAGGATTGATTGAATCAACTCGTGGTCTTCGCCTAAGTTTGAGGCCTTTATTTTTTCGTCTCTGGGCATCTTTACTCGAAATAGAAGAAGAACTGAAATTATAGGCAAACGTAAAGAATTAAATTTCATTGTTGCTTCGCTCCATTTTTTAAGATTTGTGATAGGATAACTGCTGCTATCTTCGGCAGGCAATAGAAACACAAGGTTCGTGCTTACCTGTAATTAGGTAATTTTTTTTATTTTTTATTTTCTTTAATATGAGAAAGCTCATTATATATATATATATATATATATATATATATATATATATATATATATATATATATATATGTATGTGTATGTATGTATGTATGATGTATGATGTATGTATGTATGTATGTATGTATGTATATGTATGTATGTATGTATGTATGTAGTATGTATGTATGTATGTATGTATGTATGTATGTATGTATGTATATATATATATATATATATAATATATATATATATATATATATATATATATATATATATATATATATATTCCTCTTATCTGTCTAGTAACGTTGGTGAAAAAATATGTTCTTTCTTCTTTTAGATATAACTACGAAAACAAATAACTTCACCCATATTAGTAATTTACATTTTTCTTGCATAGGTTCTTGCATGCACGACACACGGAACACTCAATCACGCGTACACGCACCCAGGAAAGCAGAACAAATCCGTAAGAAATTTCAGTTCATATATAAGATTAGAATTCGTCAGGAAGTAAGATATTTTCATTAATATTGATGAAAAAACTGACCTATGGTTTTCGTTCAATTGCTCTTAAAACGGACACGAATGTAGATGATCACAAAGAGAGTGATATTGTCCTTGCAATTGGTACCTGACGTATGTGCGTTCTGTAGTACCCGTGACGTTAACTGGGCCTTAAAAAAATAAAAAATAAAAAAACACAAAAGCAATAACTAAACACGTAGAAATGAGGGAATAAGGAGAGTATGTAAATGGATAAATAGAAAGATGTATGTGGTATTCAGGTAAATAGTCTTGGTTCCATGGTTTGACACAGGAGTCAGGTTCCCTTGTCTCATGGGGTAGCAGAAAACAGTTCGTCATTCGTGGTAGATGAAAATGTCATCTGATAGCTGCATCAAATCATTATATAAAATTTATGTCGAATTAAAGAAATTGCTCTTCATACCTTATTTTTTTATTATTTTGGTTTCATAAGTTTCCTCATTTTCCTTTTCCAAAGTGAGCTTTGTCAATATTGATAGAAAGCTAAAATGTTTGCCAGTATATTTGTACCCTAAGGATATGTTTCTGCAACGCTGAAGCATTATATCAATTTCAAATATAAATGTATGTGGTTAAATATGCGAGCCTTCAAAACGAAACCAAAGTAACTGTGCAGTAACATGTTAAAGTTTCGAAACTTTTTTTTTTTTTCTTTCCCTGACATTTAGACATAATATTTTGCTTCAATGAAGAACATACTTCGGTTGGTGTACTACTTAAGTATCTCTCTCTCTGCCTCTCTCTCTCTCTGTCTCTGTAGGGGGAGTAATGCCTGGCAGTCTACCTTTTATGGTGTGCAGTAGGGTTTTTGCAGCGTTCCTTCAGCCCCGAGCGCGACCTATTTTAAACCACCATTTACTAACTTCGTTCTAATTGTCTTTCTGCCAACTAGCCATCCCACTCTCTCTGATTTATTTCTTCTTGTAGCTGCGAGGATTTTCCTCTGGCGCATTAAAAATTAAAAAATATATATATATCTATAAAGAAAATAAAAAAATATATGTATATATGTGATGTATGTAGGTATGTATGTATATAGAATATAGACATAACATTAGTGTAAGGAGCTGACAGCTACCTCATGCGTCAGAACAGATGCTTTGGAACCTCAGAATAACGCAGGGAAGATGCTTGCATGTTTCCGAAGACCCAGGATTGGAGGGATCCTGGGGCAACTGGGGATGCATAAAGGATTGTTGCTATTGTGCCCCATTAAGTTCGCCCCCCTGATCCCAACTCCTTGACGAGGTGGGGGGCTTAGGGATCCACTGCAGAGGGAGTATGCCCCTGTATGCCTACTCTCTCTGCTGTGGATCCAACTGAACATTGGGACCTTTCATCCTTTACTCCTCCTCCTCTAAATTTTCCCTCTTCTCCCTCTTTCTTCTTTCGTTGACGACCTTGGCGTGGTTTTGGAGTATTGAATTGACCGCTCTTTTAACTTGATGGAGGGTGGAGTTGGACGGCATGCCACTCCACCCGTAAAACTAGAGTACCTGACGTGGTCGAGCGAGGGGAAATTTTTATGTCAAGCCATGCCCACAGTGCTGGGTCCGATCTCTTGGGACTGACGACCCTTAAGGCACTGTGGGTAGGCGTATATCCAGGTGAGTGTCCCAGGGCAGTTACCATAGCGTAACAGTATTGCTCCTCCCTCAGTTGGGCCTTCCCCTTGGTGAGAGGGATCTCATCCTGGACGAAATATTTAAACTATATATATGGAAACTAAAACAAAAACCCCTACGACTTCTGGCATGGCAATGGACTGTTCTAAGGAAAACCCAGGTAATGAAGAACAGGCTGGTATTAAACTTTAATACCATACAAGCCACAAAGAAAAAAGCAAATTTAGAATTGACCCAACCTTGACTCACTTCGACTCCCTCTTTGGGAGTGGAAGTTGGTCAAGGTTCTTGACCTTGAAACTGACAGAAAAATATCAGCATTAAGATTGGAAAATTATTTGTTAAGTAGGCACCCAACCTCAGAAATGTCATTAGACAAATAAAAGAACAGGAGTGGTTAATAGAAACCACTACAAAAAATCAATCTGAAAATTATTTAACCATAAAAGAACATAGACAATATAAAGTAACGATAAGAAAGCACGACAATATGAACAGTGTACAGGGTACTGTAGTACTTCCTAAAAGTGAAGAGCCAATAGAGAAAAATAATTTTGCTGGATTCCCTTAAAAAAAGGTACAACAATATACAAGATTGTGAAGTTTACAGTATAACCAGTAAACAAAGTAATGAAAAGACATTGAAAATAGCAAAAATAAAATTTGAAGGCCAAGAATTGCCTTTCAAAATTAAAATCATGGGCCAAAATAGAGAACTGAGACCTTATGTTCCAAAACCACTACAGTGCCAAAACTGCAGTAAATATGGGCATACATGGAAAAATTGCAGAAATATATCGATTTGTGCATATTGTAGATCTGACAAACATACCACGCAGTGGAAGTGTGTGAACCAAAATGTGTAAACTGTGGCCAAAATCACCATGCTAGGTCTAAGGAGTGTATGTACTATATATACAATACAGAACTGAAATTACTTCAGGAGAGATCAGGAATGCCAATAAGAGAAGCCAAACTAGAGTTGAGAGTTAGAGGAATGCATGATCCCGCTAGGAAGCAAATGTTCTCTGCTGCAATGAGCTCAAAGAATGAAACAAAATGGAAGCAAATAACAAACCCCTAATAGATAAATCAGAAGAAAAATAACTTTACAAGAAAACTAATATAGCAAGAAATCAAGATACTTGTGCAACTGTATGTTCAAATTCATTTGAGATATTGGAGGAAATAGAAACACAAGAGAATAATACATATATAGCTGAAATATTACAAGATAATAATAATGAGCTGGAAGCTAAAGATAAAAAGAGGCCTTTAGAGAAGAACTCCACCCAAAAACCAAGGAGGACAAGCAAAACACAAGAGCTAATTCAAAAGACAAAAAAGACTACTTGAAACAACGTCACCCAAATCCAAAAAAAACAAATTAAACAATCAGTAAGACCAAAATCTATATGGATAAAAATGAATACCGAGAAGACAAAGTCAACGAAAATTGCTTGCAAACAAAAAATGAAAAAAGAGAGGAAACCCAAAATAAAAGAGAAAGTTAAAACATCAGATAAAATTGAAGAAAGTATTGAAATAGAACCCAAGAGCAAAAGCCATTTAAATGCACCTCTAATAAAAAGAACATCTGAGACTCTTCAGCCAATAAAGAAACAATAGCAGAAATACATCACCCACCAAAAGAAGAACAAAGTACAGCAAAATTATACAACTTCAATAAAATTCAAAGTTCAGGAAAACAAATAAAGATACTAAAACAAAACCCTAAACCTTCTTAAAATGTCTATTTTGACAGTGGAATATCAGAGGATACGTATCAAATAATGAAAACTTAAAATCACTAATTAGAGAATGTAATGCAAATATTATTTGCTTACAAGGAAACTAAAATAGGTAACAATGTTCTCAATGCTGGCATAAATTATGTGTGGAAATCAACACAAATTTTAAATGACAACAGCTTAGGAGGAACTGCAATCATAACGCATTCTTCAATCAAATGCCAACCTGTTAGGATTAACTCGGTAATACAGGCATGTGCAGTTCAAGTATTCCTAGAAAAAAAAATAACAATATGCTCAATATATATGGAACCGTCGTTAGAAAGTCGCTTAATAGATCATCTTGGAAATAATAGACCATTACAAGTGGGAAGACTTAGAAAATCTAATAGAACAATTACCAAAACCTTACTTATTAGTAGGTGACTTCAACGCCAAAACATCCCATGTGGGGAAGTACATCATCTGACAGGAGAGGAAACACTGTCCTAGATTTATAGATAACAAAAATTTGATTATTTTAAATGATGGTTCTCCAACAAGATTTGATGTTTATCATAATAGCACCTCTGCAATAGACATCAACTTTATGTTCCCCAGAAGTTGCCACAGATTTTCAGTTGGAAAGTAAATAATAATTTATTTGGGAGTGACCACTGGCCAATACAAATTGAGCTAAAAAATAATTCTAATAAACATATATACCGAAGAGGAAAAATGGAAGAAGCAAATTGGAATTTATATAAAGAGAAAACGGTGATTAACAAAAACTATCTGACTTTACAAACCACATAGATGCTTATGAACATCTAGTAAAACAATAGATGATAAAGCAAATGAAACTATTCCACTTACCTCAGGCAATCCGACTAGACCACTGGTACCCTGGTGGAATGAAGAATGTAAAGCAGCAAGGAAGATTACGAGAACATGCTTTAGAAGATATCTGAGACATAAATGTGATGCCAATAGAATTGCATATTTGAGAGCTAAAGCAAAGCAGAAAAGAATATTCAAGATAGCCAAAAGAAATTCATGGAAAAAAATATTATAATAATAAAAATTCTAAAACTCAAGACAAAGAAATCTGGAAGAAAATAAATAAACTGCAGGGTAGATATCGGCCAGAACCATTACCTACATTAAAAGTAGAAAACAAATATATTTCCCAAACCCCAAAGTAGTCGCAAATGAATTGGGAAAATGTTTAGCCAAAACATCTAGTATCTCGAATTATACAAAGAAATTCCAATTAAAAAATCAAAAATTATGTCCCAA
>NC_061098.1:36955304-36956453 GCF_015104395.2 Macrobrachium nipponense | reverse complement strand
TCAGAGAGAGAGAGAGAGAGAGAGAGAGAGGAGAGGGGGGGGGGGGTAGCTTTCACGTCTCTCCTGCGTTCAAGGTTGGCTACATTAGCTCACACGCGATGGCAGGAAATGGGATTTTTAACCGATATATGAAAGGTGAGTTTGAGTCGGAATAGGAGAGATCTCGCTCTGTGGCGCCGCCAAAGTAACGGCAACGATGAGAGGTGACATCACAAGTTCTCAAAGAATTGAGATCATTCTAGCTGCCAGACGGACGAATCAATTAAGCCAGATGTCGTCAAAGGTTAAGGAAAGTTAGTGTCCTTTAACTTTGCTAAACTAAGATTGATTAGCGCTTCTCAGAAGTGATCGTTTAGCTCTCAAAGGACGCTGTGACGCTGAATTAAATTCTCAAAAGATACGGAAAATTATGAAATAGTTACCCATCGAAAGGAAAAATGTTAACTCATAATAGAAAACGGAAATTACATTATATATATGTGTGTGGGTAAACGAATCACGAAAATTTGGAATGTGAAGAATATAAAAAAAAAGAAATAAAAAAGGCAAAAGCCACGAAGGAAAGTGAAACAATGGGTATCACAGCAAGGCCTTTTCGACTGATATGAACTATAAAAAGTAAGTTTACAAAGAAAGTTCGTATAATTGACAGATAGGGATTATAAAGGAAAATATGTACCTGGAATCCAGCACACCTGGAGGCAATTAGCAAGACGTACCAAAACATGGGTACAATTTAAGAGATTTACAAAATATTAAGTCCAACTGCTCAGAAGTAGGGACAAGACAAATGAGTTATACAGGGCGGTGACTGACATCATCCCCCCCCCCCCCCCCCCCCGCCCACAACACATACACAAAATGTTATAAAAGTATAAGTCAATAAATCTCATTTGGTAAACACACAGAATTTTTTTGGCAAAGTAAAAATTTTTGCAAAACATATATTAAAGATATAGGTTCAAAGAAAATATCTATAAGGTAAATAATTTGTAATTAACTCAGTGGTTTTAACTTTAAGGTCATTCTTGAACATTTTAACTTATACAAGGGTCCGAATAATACAAGCCAGAGCTAAGGTTAAAATTACAACTGGGACTATGTTGCATAATGGTGGATTCTTAAAGATTTCATGAAAAGACATCTCTT
>NC_061098.1:36930304-36950304 GCF_015104395.2 Macrobrachium nipponense | reverse complement strand
CCTGAGGAAGTTCTCACTATAAAAGGGCGGTCGAACGTAATCTTCCAAACAACTTGTTACGATCGTTAAGAAGCGGTTCGCTGTTCCATCATTCTTCTGGTTCCGTTTTTCTCTGAATTTCCTTTGCTTTTTCTGACAGTTCGTCCATTTATGTATATTGATATCCTGGGGGTATACAGGGACCCCAATTTAGAATGTTTTCGGTATCAGTAACGAGAGAAAAAAAAAAAAACTTTCCTTTCCTTTTTGTAGTCATCTGATATTTTAACCTTTCTTTATCTAATGATATTTCTATGGTTCATTGACAAGTTGTAGTTTTAATTTTAGTCTTAATTTCAAATAAATGTCGATTAATTTGTCATTTCTTTGTTTGAAAACGCATTTATTTTCTGCTTCAATTCAATGTTTATTTTTTAAATAAATTTGTTCTGGATATCATTCCAGAGAGAGAGAGAGACGAGAGAGAGAGAGAGAGAGAGAGAGAGAGAGAGAGAGAGAGAGAGAGGTAAATGGATATAAACGAATGTTACGTAAATCTTCCGCATATGGGTACATCCATTGGTTGATGGATAAATCAAAACATCAACAAGTCTCGTACATACTAGAAATAACAAATGGAAGTATAAATCCTCATACTCGTTCATTAATTAAGAGACCGACTCCACTATAATTTGCGAGAGAGGACAATTGTTAAGACTCTCATCACGAGGCCAGTTAGGGTCGTTTTTGAAAACACGTAAATGGAAGATTGACGTCCATAAAATCTGGCTACGTAACCGAATAACGAATATAATTCCTACTGATGAATGTTTTCAGAAATGAGATTTATCTACGCCGCTTTCTAATTCGAAATCATTTCCATACGTAATGCGCAGCGGAACACTTATTGTTATAACGGCGATGTGAAACAGATTTGAGATTTTAATGAACCTAATATAGCTCGGGTCATTCTCTGATGTGGCTTTGATTTTACTCTGTGTTGTCGATTACATGATTTATGCGCGAATAAGTACGCGATTCGTTCTGCTTGTTTGATAATGTGGGCGTTGTCTCTGCCAAGCTCTCTCCCATTCGGTATCATAAATTAAATCACTTCTGGTGCCCATATTGTTCAGTCTTGTGAAAGGTAAATCTCTCTCTCTCTCCCTCTCTCTCTCTCTCGCTCATCTCTCTCTCTCTCTCTCTCAAAACTAGAATCCCTTTTGATGATCTTAAATTTCACTCGTTGAAAGTTAAACGTTTCTCTGTCTGTCTGTCTGTCTCTCCCCTTCCTTGTTAAAAAACGATTAATTCAACAAAATGTACCCCACCCCCCTCGCTCACCCCTCTCCTCTCTCTCTCTCTCTCTCTCTCATCTCCTCTCTCTCTTCCTCTCTCTCTCTCTATAAAAAAATTTAAATAATCACCAAAAGACATCCACTTCTCTATGAGCTAAAATCTTATTAATCCCAATAAAATAAGGCATCGCATTGTAATACAGGGTGTCCATAAAGTCCCAGTACCATTACAAGTATTTATTGCTTAGAATGGTACTTGGACTTTATGGACACCCAGCATATCACGCAGTCCCCACAGGCCATGTGATGTATTTAAGCGATGCGGGTATTGAGACTCGCGGCACAAGTACACTGCGCTTACTCTTTGGCGCTCTCGTCACGTGTAATTAGAGCTCACAGGATTATAATAACAGATGTGTATCTGTGTAATTGCTTATTAGACATTGCAGCTCCTCGGCCACATCGCCGCCAACGAAGAATAGAGGAAAGCTTACGATAAATGCTTGTTGATTCTAGTTGGTAAAGAAAGGGTTAAAAGAATTTAAGTAGCATTAAAACTTTGGGAACTTATTATTCAGTTCTGCTATGATATATTTTCAAGAGGATGATCAATTCCCGTTTTCTGTTGTTATGAGTGATACAAGAGAAGACGATGTACAGGACAGAGGAAGATGGAGAAAGTTGACTAGAAACAACGACCCCTCATAGAAATGGAAAGCTGAAGGCAAAGAAGAGGATGCGTGACACATATAATACATAGAGTTCAGAATCACGTATCACTTCTTTATTTCTGTCGTTTGTTAATGAAAGTGGCCAACCAACAGCTCTCTCGCTGACACACACACACGCATACACACACACACACACACCTCATTCAAGCAATCAAATAAATCAGAATTAAAACCAGGTCCCAAGTCATATCTGGTTGCAGGAAAGTCTTTCTTTCTATTAAGTCATAATCTACTTGGTTTCGTTTGTGAAACCTCTGAAACCAGGTTTAGATAGTGACAATCCTGCTTCAACTGAAGGTTCGTACTTTTATAGAGGAGTCAAGGACCTGTTGGCTTTGGCTTTCTTAGACAAACAAGGACTGATTAAAGTGCAGTTTTTTTTTTGTTTTATGAATATTATCATTGTGGTGATTCTTTGATGCATGGAAAAGTTATCATTTTATTATTATTATTATTATTATTATTATTATTATTATTATTATTATTATTATTATTATTATTATTATTATTATGAGACGAATTTTCTCAATATCCAAACTGGAATATGATTAAAAGCCCACAATAATATCATGTAATGGATAGTAATGATTTATGAAAGCATACAATAGCTTTCGAACACTGTGGTGAGATCATCTTGAGTCTAATTAAAAACTTCGGTACAAGAAGCGAATAAGTGAACTCTGTTTTGTGGGCTGGAACACTGGATGCTTTATCTCAACAACGGGCCAGACGATGGGGAATGCCCAACTTGGTGACCACGTCTCTTTTGTTTATATCTCTCGTGGCCAACAATCATCTTCCTCTTCTCACCGATAGCTGTTCTTGTTTGTGCATTCCGTCATCCGCTTGAAATGTTTCGGATTCATATGGGTTGCAGATGAGAAAATCTAGCTGATTGGCCACGAGAAACTATAGTTGTTGGCAACTGATCATTTTTACCTGCGTCTCGAGAAAGTAAAGTGCTGCGGTCATCCCATGTTCCAGCCCACAAAAACAGGTTCACTTATCCACTTTTGTACCCAAGTTTTTAATTGGACTCAAGATGACCCCAGCACAGAGTCCGAAAACTATTGTAACGCTTATACAATCATTACAATCCACTACTTAGCATTGTTGTGGATCTTGAATCATCATTATTATAATTATTGTTGTTGTTGTTGTTGTTGTTACTGTTTTTGTTGTTATTATTATATTATTATTGGTGAACAAAATGGCAGCCCGGCTGCCATTGAGTTTGTATTGCACTTTCTCAATCTCTCAAATTAGTTTCTCTTAGCAGCAAGTATATTAGACAACAGCTGTCTGAAGTAATGGGTTGGTAGAGCTTTCTATGATTTTTCAAAAGGGAAATGAATCCCGGGGGTACAGCTATGCTGTAATTATACTTCAAGAGGGATTGCAGAAATCTTTTATGGTTTTGATTGCCTGTCAATACTGGAGGGAGGTGATTTCTCCTATGGGTCTGGGAGTAGAATTGACTCATCCTGAAGAGTCTTGTTAAATGACGTAGGTACTGATTGGTTGGTAGCAAGTCCCAGGAGTTCTGGTCAGAGGGCATGCTACCTGGAGTAGTAGGTGACTGAATTGCTATTCTCCTGATGGTGGTAGGGAGAAGAGTGGTCTCCTGGGTTGAATTCAGTAATGGCTTCCATTGGAGGGTGGCAAGGTCTCCCTTTGTTTGAGGCAGTGATTGTTGTTGCTCTCATTTTGGAATTTTGCACTTTGTACAATCTGCTGGCATTGGGGTCTTTCTCATGATGTTTGGTAAATCTCTCATCTTTATGGGATAGTCACTAGTGTTGGGCTGTTCTTCATGATGTACTGGGTAGTCTTCTGAGTCTTGTAGTAGATAGTAAGGTCGACTTTTTTCATCTGCATCAATGGGTTTTACATGTTTGTCAATGCTGTCCTTCAGGGCTGTCTCATCTGTTTTATACTCAGTATTCATGCAACCCCTGTTGAACAGCCTAATGGTCGTCTCACTCTTATGGGAATTATGGTTCTTCTGAAGATACCAACTGTCGACAGCATTTCTTGTCACCCTGGCAACCCTTCACTTACAATATCTGTAATCCACCTGAGTTTGGGCAATGTATTCAAGTTCATTGGAAGTGGTAATCCAAGAAGAACAGTGTAAGAGGGCATGACAAATGTAGGCCATTCATCAGTGTGGATTTGAATTTTTCTGGGCATTCACTATTTCTGTTGAGGTGCAGTAGGGATGCCTCTGGAATGTTCAATGTTGGGTTGGAATCATCTCTGCAAACCTTTGAAGGATCATCTATATCATTTCATTTATGAGCACATTGGTAAAAAATCTCTTTACTTCCAATGATGTGATGACACAGAGCAAAGCCTTTCAAGAAACTCTACAAACAAAGCTATACGGAGTTCACTGAGCACTCATGAAGTAAAAATTTTTCATATGAGGTTTATTGACCCTGTGGGGTTTTTAAGTTCAGCATCTATGGCAGCATTAATTGTTTGTACAACTTTTAAGCAGTTGGCCTCCCTATTCATGATGAGGTGAAATTTGGAGGAATCTTCATGTATGCCATAGGATGGCTGTCTTATCTGCTTGATGGATTATAGTGTCCTCTACTGTCATGGAGTTCTTTCCTAATGTCCTCCATTTATCTGTCAAAATAAAGGCTCTGATATGATCTCTGCTCTGTCAGAGTATCCTCCAGGAGGAGAGGCTGAAGAGAGGAATTCGATTTTAAAACAGGTTTTACCTCACAGGCTTAGGCCTCTCCACCACATGGCAGTTCAGCCACATCTTCCGAGATATTTAAACCTATGGTAACATGACCTAGATGCCAGGAACTCCAGGATACCCAGCAGTTACTCCAGTGACTTGTACATCAGCAGTTGGCAATTAAGAAATGTGATGAACTGAAGGTGCCCTCACCCTAAGCATAAGGAGTATGCCTGCCGCCAATGCACTGTGTGCAAGATGCTTGTACATTGCAATTGCTAGCATCTTTGTATCCTAACTGGAAGGGACACCACATCTGAAGGATTACCAGCCTTTCACTGCCGAGCATGCCTTCCTTCAGATGGGGCTGAACTGTCACATGTTGAAGAGGCCTAAGCCTGGGCCCAGATGTGTTAAAGTGAGGTCCTCCTAGATTCCATCTTCTCCACTGAAGATTGCATAAATTTATGGGGGGCGGGTTGGTGATGGGACATTGGCTAACATCTACAGCAATGTAGAAATGCACAAAGATAATAACTCTCTCTTCCCCGTGATAATGCCTGTCTGTGACCTACCAGCTGACCATGACTGTGAACAAAATGTTTCCCAATATGAACCCAGTAAATCCTGCATTGCTTTATCTATAGAGTTTCTTGAAAGGGTTCACTCCATGTCATCCCACATCATTGGAAGTAGAGATCTTTTACACATCATTGGAAGTAGAGACCTTTTACAACATCATTGGAAGTAGTGATCTTTTACCAATATCCCTGAAGATGAAAACAATATGGATGATCCTTGGCAGGGTCTACAGAGATGATACTAATCCAAAATTGATTATTCCAGAGACATCCTTACAGCACCTGCTCGAGATTTGTGCTAAGTAGGGCAAATGTGGAAGTAGATTGCATTAGTAGTCATGGGTTCTTCTTTTTATGAGCTGTTCGTCAACTTTTAACAGGGGTCGTTGAGCAGCGTCTCCGCAGTAGGATCACCTGACCAGCTGTATAAATTTGGTATATTGATGACACCTTCATCAACTTCGCCAATAAAAATAAACTGGAGACACTTAGCTGTCCTGTTGAGTAGGAATTGGTTCTCCATTTCACGTGAGGGATGTGTAGATGCCACCATTCCTTTTTTGGATGTTCTCAAGGCTTTCTCACATAAAGGTCACCATAAGCCTACTGACATCGGGTTCTACTTGAAAGAAAATAGTGAATACACAAAAATCCAAATACTACATGATTAACACCTACATTCATCATACTGCTCAAACTTTTCTTCTTGGAATACCACTTCCAATGAGCTTGAACATGTCACCAAAACATGGGTAGGTAACAGATATTTTACCAACATGTTATAAGGGTGACGAGAAATGCCATCAATAGATGGCGTCATCAGAAGAACCCCTCCCCATGCAAGAGTGAGAAGGCTGTTCTACAAGGGCTACATGAACACCGAGTAAAAGAAAGATGAGACACTCCTGAAGAACACCATTTTTGTCAACGAAAAGCCCATCAATGCAGATAAAAGCTGATCTTACAATCTACTACAAAGATCAGTAAATTATCCATTTCAAGCACTGAACCCTATGACCAGAACTCCTGGGACCTGGCTCCAGCCAATCAGCACTCTCCAGGATGAGTCATTCTGTTCCAGCCAATAGGAGGACTCCACCCTCCTCCCCCAGATTTGTCAACCAAACAAAAATCTATGGCATAGTTGTACACCTGACTTCATTCACCTTTTGAAAAATGGTAGAAAGTTCTACCGAAACGTCAAGGAATAAATGAACTTTAGACATTATAGTTTCTCCGAGAGATCGAGAACTATAATACAATTCCAAGACTACCATTTTGTTCAATAAAGTTTGTTGAAGAGAGGGTCTTCTTCCGAGATATTGTCATTAAATATTATTTTATTATTGAAGATCAAACCTATCCAAAAAATGTTCATTAATAATAATATAGAAAATATTATTATTATTATTATTATTATTACTATTATTATTATTGTTTTTGTTACAAATCCAAAAAAGTGATATATTAGATAAAAGAACTTTACGTTTTTTTTTTTAGAAATATTTCCTGCAGACTTACAATAAATACAGAAAAATTATCATTTATCACATAACAACACAATTCTTATATTTCAATTAATTTAAGACGTAGAAATGACCTAAAACAAGTGACATTTTCTGCAGCCACAGTTTACAAGCAAGTTTCAAGGGACTGAAAGTAGCAGAACAATTTGAGGTAATTACCCTGTAGTTATAGTCTGTATGAAGCGTCACGTGGTGTTAAAATCGCGAGGTCTCTTGTCTTCAGAATTTTTTGTCACTATTTTTTTTATTCGAGTCAGTTGAAGGGGGTGGTTCGATATTATTATTATTATCATTATTATCTAAGAAGGACACCAAAGATAAAGAGTCAGGTTCTGAGATTTATTATTATCATTATTATTATTATTAGTATTATTTATTATTGATTATTATTATTATTATTATTATTAGTTATTCAGTATTATTATTATTATTATTATTTATTAGTTTTTTTTTTTTTGCTCTATCACAGTCCTCCAATTCGACTGGGTGGTATTTATAGTGTGGGGTTCCGAGTGCATCCTGCCTCCTTAGATCCCCCACCCACTTTTCTTACTATGTGCGCGCCTTTGTCTAGGATCACACTCTCTGCATGAGTCCTGGAGCTACTTCAGCCTCTATTTTTCTAGATTCCTTTTCAGGGATCTTGGGATCGTGCCTAGTGCTCTATGATTATGGGTACGATTTCCACTGGCATATCCCATATCCTTCTTATTTCTATTTTCAGATCTTGATACTTATCCATTTTTTCCTTCTCTTTTCTTCAACTCTGGTGTCCCATGGTATTGCGACATCAATGAGTGATACTTCTTCTTGACTTTGTCAATCAACGTCATGTCTGGCCTATTTGCACGTATCACCCTATCTGTTCTGATACCACAGTCACAGAAGATCTTTGCCTGATCGTTTTCTATCACTCCTCAGGTTGGTGCTCGTACCACTTATTACTGCAAGGTAGCTGATGTTTCTTGCACAGACTCCAGTGGAGGGCTTTTGACACTGAATCATGCCTCTTTTTGTACTGTGCAAGTGCCGGACATTCGCTTGCTATGTGGTTTATGTTCATTTTTCGTATTGCACTTCCTACATATGGGAGAGATGTTAGTTCCGTCCATCATTCTTTGAACATATCTGGTTCTTAGGGCCGATCTTGTGCCGCTGTTATCATTCCTTCAGTTTCCTTCTTTAGCTCTCCCCTCTGTAGCCATTGCCATGTGTCATCGCTGGCTAGTTCTTTAGTCTGTCTCATATATTGTCCGTGCATTGGTTTGTTGTGCCAGTCCTCTGTTCTTTTTGTCATTCTCCTGTCTCTGTATATTTCTTGGTCTTCGTCTACTTTTATTAGTCCTTCTTCCCATGCACTCTTTAGCCACTAGTCTTCACTGGTTTTCAGATATTGCCCCAGTGCTCTGTTCTCGATGTTGACGCAGTCCTCTATACTTAGTAGTCCTCTCCCTCCTTCCTTTCGTGTTATGTATAGCTGTCCATATTTGCTCTTGGGTGTAGTGCTTTGTGTATTGTCATATGTTTCCTGGTTTTCTGATCTATGCTGCGGAGTTCTGCCTTCGTCCATTCCACTATTCCTGCGCTGTATCTGATTACTGGCACTGCCCATGTGTTTATGGCTTTTATATCATATTTCCGGCGTGAGTTTTGACTTGAGTATCGCCTTGAGTCTCTGCACATATTCTTTCCTGATCGTGTCCTTCATCTCTTGGTGTTTTATATCCCCTCCTTCCTTCATTCCCAGGTATTCGTATCCAGTCTCATCAATGTGTTTGATGTTGCTCCCATCTGGTAGCTTTATCCCTACAGTTCTCGTTACTTTGCCTTTTTGTATGTTGACTAAGGCGCATTTTTCTACTCCAAACTTCATCCTGATGTCCCCAGATACAATCCTTACAGTCTGGATTAGGGTATCTATTTCCTTGATGCTCTTACCATACAGCTTGATGTCGTCCATGAACATTAGACGGTTGATTTTGTTGCCTCTTTTCTTGAGTTGGTACCCGGCAATCCCATCTTCTGTAGTACTTTTGTCATGGGAATCTTGGCTACTATGAAGAGAAGTGGAGACAGTGAGTCGCCCTGGAAGATTCCTCTCCTGATATTAAACTCTGCTAGTCTTATTACAGAGCTTGCAAGTATTGTATTCTAGTTGCGAATTGTATTTTTGAGGAAGCTGATGGTCCTCTGCCCCATATATTTTCAGGCATTCTATTAGCCATGTGTGTGGTATCATGTCGAAGGCTTTCTTATAGTCTATCCATGCCATGCTTAGGTTGGTTTTCCTTCTCCTACTGTTATTCATTACCATTTTGTCTATCAGGAGTTGGTCTTTTGTGCCCCTACACTTCCTTCTGCAGCCTTTCTGTTGGTGGGGGATTATGTTTTGTCTCATCTAGGTAGTTGTATAGCCTTTCACTGATGATACCTGTTAGTAACTTCCACATTATTGGTAGGCAGGTAATAGGCCTGTAGTTACTGGCTATATTTCCCTTACTCTTGTCTTTTTGTCCTAAGGATGTTCTTCCTGTGGTCATCCATTTGGGTGCATGGTGATTTGAGATACAATGCTGGAGTTGTTCTGCTATTCGTGCATGTAGGGCCTTGAAGTTTTTGAGCCAGTATCCATGGACTTCATCGGGACCTGGGGCTTTCCAGTTTGGCATTTTTTTTAGTTGGTGTCTGACTGTGTCTGTCAATGATCTCTGTGAATCTTTGTCTTATTCTCCCTGTTTCCTCTACCTTGACTTCCTGGAGCTATGATGCATGTTTGTTGTGTGATACCAGATTGCTCCATATGTTTTCCTAGGGAGTCTCTTACTTGGTTTGGCTTCAGGAATTTCTTGGTGGTTCTCCTCCCCTCTAAGTTGTCTGTATAGTCTTTCTGGTTGGTTCCGAATAGTTTTGTTCTGTGTATCCCTTATTCCTGTTCATGTACCGTTGGATCTTATGTGCTTTGGCCTTAAGCCTCTGTTTTATTATTATTAGTTATTATTATTATTATTATTATTATTATTATTATTATATTATTATTATTATTATTATTATTATTATTATTATTATTTAGGTAGAAGACCCTCGTTTAGGCAAATGCTGTTAAAGAGAATGGCAGAATTAAGCGAGTTGATGTATGTATTGTTTTTTTCTGTTTTTCTTACAATTCGCCTCTCAGGCTCAGCGATGCTTCTGAGTAAGTGGCCAATATTCATATTGGAAATTTGAAATTCTAAATTATGAAAATGCTAATGTGATCTTTTATTTTATTAAAACATGATCTCAGGTCAGGTCAAGCAGGGTCGTCATCAGTGCCGGTATTTTTTCCGTAGGCGTAGTTCATTTCCGGGTAGGGGTCGTCTTTGGTTTACAGCTGGTGTTGATGCTGGTATTACGTGACGTTTCGACCTTCATGCAGGTCATCTTCTCGACGAGTCGATTGAAGGATGTAGTAAGAGAGTAGCAGCAGCAGTTAGATTCAGCCAGTCTTATGCTGGCACTGACCCTTGCTTCACAGCAGCCCATGAATGTAAATTTAATACATGTATATGTGAAGAAAACCATTCGACTCTAATAAAGTCTGCATGGCGGTATTTATAAACGGGTCAGACCTAGTGTTCAATTTTCATTGGTCGGGCCGGTCTTGGATGAAGCGTGGATCTTGCATTGATGGTCACGGAGATTTCTGTCATGCGAGAGCCACTGTAGTGTGCCTGGGGATGGACGTCAGGAATTGTGTCTGCAGCAGGAGTCCTATCATTCTGTTGGGGCTCCTGATTATCTGGGGGTTGTGCGCTGCTCTTTGGGCGGTGGTGGGAAGGAGAACATTCACTGAGTGATGTTTAAATTTGGTTTCTCCTTTCCATCCTTACTATACAGGTCTTCAGGAGGCACAGACACCAGGGATCCGTTGTCTGGTCTGTTATCCCGATATTAGGGATAGTATCATTTCTCTTTATTTGTTTTTATGAGCAGTCCTGGGGTGCTTAATTTGGATCCTTCTTGGGCGTGACAGGAGATTTGCTTGGATAAACGCATTGAGGTCGTACCTATGTATTTGTCGAGGCATCCTTGGACCGGTCATGTGATCGGTAGACACACTCGTATTCTTCAAGGGCTCCTGCAGTGGGCCGAGGGGGGGGGTTGTTTCTCATTACCAGGCTACTCGTCTACTTTGTTTTAATTATATTATTACTAGCTTAATAAATCTTTTTGTCTGGGTCGGTGGGCTGACGTTTCCTTGATGATGTTTTGAGGGCTTGCTATCCTCCTTGTACCTCCGGTGGAAGTGCCCCTTGTAGAAAAGCTTGAGGGGTTCTGGAACGTCGGGGTGGGGTTCCTGGTGGTTCCCAGACTTCCATATTCTTCCTTCGTGCTGAATCCGGAATCTTGCTGTTCGACAAGGACGTCCAGGAAGGGGAGGCGGCGGTCTTGGCAATGTTCTATTGTGAACTTGAGGCAGCTGTGGTCGTGGAATGCTCATCGCAGCTGTTCTATCTCATCCTGGGAGTCGGCGCAGGCGAAGGTATCATCAATGTATCGCACGTACATCCTTGGTTTGCTAGAATTCTGGAAGACCCTCTCTTCGACGGTACCCATATAAAATTGGCGTAAAGGATCCAAGGGGGAGATACCATCGCCACGCCGTCGAATTGGGTGTACATGTAGTTTCGGTGATCAGCGAAGGGAGCTCTCTTGGTACAGATTTCCAGCAGGGCTTTGAAGGGCATGCTCTGGATGTTCAAGGATGGAGTGTCGGGGTCCCTATAAACTCTGTCCAAGTAAGGTCTCGTCAACGGGGACGTTGGTAAATAGATTCTTATGCTTGTAGAGAACTCCAAAAAAGTTTACAAGTTTTTATCAATAAAATCTCGTAATTTTTATTTTTATAAGCAGTACTTTAGAAAGGGTTTATTAATCTTTCAGTTTTATAAACCTTGAATATTACCGTCGAAATCCCGCGAAATTCATGTCCCAATGATAATAATGTCAAAGATGAATAAAATAACAACATATATATTGACTGAACTAAAGTGGATAATGAGGGAATCTTAATTAATAAGAAATTATTGTGAACAGGTAATACATTCAAATTTTGAATGCACGATACTATGATTAAAGAAAAAAAAATCAGATAAAGGATAATATTCACAAAATCAGAAGTGATTGTTTTCTCATCAAGTGAAATATGAAGCCAAATTTTTATTATTTCGAAAATATTGAAATATTTTAAAAACGCAATTACTTAAATTTATAACATATAAAAACAGAGAAGATATAATTTAATTATCTTATCATCTAGTCAGAATTAATACCGAAATAAGGTTCAGGCTCCTAAAATTAGACATAGTTAAGAGTAGTGCTTAATTCTGGAGTAATTAGTGGCAATAACTTTCACATGACCATTCAAGCGTTTTTGAAATACATTTAATTAGTATATGTTGAATGTATCAGAGCGTTAATTATTTTTCCAGTGATGTCTCGTGTTATAATAAGCTGTTCAAATAAATATTTCATAGAATTAAGATTATACGTTTACTCCCAACTTTCTCCTCTTGCCAACTGATTGTCAAACTTTTTTTCTGTTTTCTTTCCACCTGTATCTCCAGTTTTCTTCTCTACCATCTGCGAACATCAGTCATGGTTCTCATCCTTTTCTCTTAATTCAGGCAGTGACAGATATCTGACTACATCTTTATATACTCAAAACTGGTTACAAGTTCCGCTACTAAGTAAATACAGGAATCGGAATTCAGAAAAATCAATGTTTCAAAAAAAAAAAAACAAAAAAAAAAAACCCTCAAGTTGAATTTATGACAAAACAGCAGCCAAACGTGAGTTCGAAAATAATCAATTGCCTTAACTAGGAGGATATTTTTAAAGGTAGTTTGGTGAAGAATGAAAAAATCCCAGGGAATTTCTGCTATAATTCTGAGCTCACAATATTTGATTACGTATTTTGGATAGGGAGAAAAAAGGAAAAACGCATGTGCACCTTCTCAAAACCCGTGTATTATAATACAGTTTCCAGAGAGAGAGAGAGAGAGAGAGAGAGAGAGAGAGAGGAGAGAGAGAGAGAGATTCTACAAGCAATAGGAAGTATTATAAAGACAACACAAATTGATGCAGGTAAACATACGATCGTTGACAAGGACACGCATACACACGTACACACACATGCACACACACACACACACACACGGACCCGCACACATATAAATGGGAGATAATTTTTTGGTGGGTAGGGTGGGTGTGGGATGGGCTGGGGGCCAAACATAACCGGAAGCTAATAGGACAACTGGCTGACTCAGGTTAGGGTAATAACATTAGGCAAAATGGCCATTAGTTCAAACCAGAATGACCATGCAAGGTCCAGCAGATACAAATTCAATTTCCATCTCATTGCAAATATTGTTTAAAACATTATTTTGTGATTTTACTGTTCATCTCCTTCTGGAATCTTCCTCATAAAGTTACGATCAACAAAAAGAAAACATTTTCTATGAAAAGAACTTCATTTGGGATAATGTTTCCTTATTGGCATCATTGTGAAATTATTCCTGTTAATAATCACCTTTACAGAAACCAATTATTGTATATATTTCCATATAAGGTAAAATAAGGGAGAATAATTGTGCGGTTATCTGGAATGGCCTCCCCTAAATTCATTACAAATTACGTGTAACAAGTTTAACCATTTTTCTTTCCATTTTCTTCTCTTTTTTGGTGGAGGAATTATCTCCTGATTTTTCTCTGCTTATATAAATATGCCTATCAATTAATCGGTTAAATAAATCAATGAATATGATCTTAAAACAAAAGCTTACAGCTGGGATTGTTTTTGTTATCGTTGCTACATAATTATTAGCAAATAATTCCAAAAAATATTACTATTTAAGTTCCACAATAGAATCAACAAATAGATAATCCTGCCATAATGAACATTGGTTAATTACGGCCATCTCTGATAAAGAAACACTATTCTATTAGAAGGTCTGTTCATATCAGATCTTTCCAGTCTTTAAAAAAGCGAAGACATTAGGAATTCTTTCCAAAATTACAAATCAGAGGCCAAATTCCAAATGTCCAAAAGCTACTGAATTTGTGCTCAATTTTTAGACGTTCAGACATGACCATAAATTCTAAACCTTCTCAAAATGCGTAATTATGCATTGAATCCAAATGGAGCGAATTCAGATAATCGTATATAAAAAAAAAAAAGTCGAATAAAACAAATATAAGGATTTGGACGTCAGATGTGTAAGGAGAGAAGTTAAGTACATTTATCTACATAAAAGGACAAACTATCACCCAATAACCTCCTCTATTGATGTCTAGTTGCCTCTTGTGATCGTATCACATTTCCTTCCGACACTTCTGATGTGATAATATATATATCAATAAAGGTTTCGTCCAAAAGCATCGATGATGTATAGATGATGCATAGTATAAATGATATTGCGTTTCTTTCTCTCTCTCTCTCTCTCTCTCTCTCTCTCTCTCTCTCTCTCTCTCTCTCTCTCTCTCTCTAACGAAATTGTTATTAATAAAAGTTATTCGTAAAAAAAGATATTAGCCTGGATATACGAGTGTATATGAAATACTGCATAGTGTGGCTGATATTGCTCTCTCTCTCTCTCTCTCTCTCTCTCTCTCTCTCTCTCTCTCTCTCTCTCTCTCTGACACCCCTCCAGGGATTCAGGGATTAAGGTGTAATGACCTCCAGGTCTCACTTGCGACACCCATTGGTCGTCAGCCCCTAAAAGTGGTCAGATAATAAGCAAAGACCCTCGTAATGACCCTTAATCAGACGCTGCGAACCTGTGCTCCGGACCATTGGAACTTCCAACCAGGCAATCCTATTTCCCACTTACGCCCCCACCCCCCCTAAAACAATAAATAATAATAATAATAATAATAATAATAATAATAATAATAATAATAATAATAATAATAATAATAATAATAATAATAATAATAATAATAAATAAATAAATAAGATAAACCCAATCAAATCAAATAATCCACTTTAATAAAAAAAAGAAAAAAAAAAAGAAAAAAAAAAAGCTTGGCAAAACCGTTTATCTGAAGACGAAATTAATATCGATCGATTCTGATACGTCGAATGTATAAGGCAAGTTTTGTTGACAGCAATAAAATCTACATTAAAAAAGTAATTATATAATACGGAATTTTTTGACTTCTTTTTTTATTAAATTTTCACAAAAAACAAGAAATACGATGCACCTCACTTTCTTCAAGTACACTTTTCTTGAGCACACACAAAAATAAATAAATAAATAAAGGAAACAGTTCTTCCTAAACAAAATTAAATAATGCTTCTGAAAAGGCGAAGATTTGAAGGAAGTATGGAGCAAAAAGGCAACTTTCTATTCATTTCAGTCTCCTCCTTCTTCTCCTTCAAGTCCCCTTTTTCTAAAGTGATTTCAGTGTCGTTCAAAGCCTCTCGTGGCCTTGTAAATTTCGCTTCAACTTTCTTAGTCTTCGATATGACTAAATGAAAAATCCCATATCGGATTGCAATGTTCTAAGTTATACACAGAGATATGAACCCATACTGTGCCAGCATGAGGGAAATAACATTCTTTTCGCCTTCAGCTCTTCGTGAGAGAGAGAGAGAGAGAGAGAGAGAGAGAGAGAGAGAGAGAGAGAGAGAGAGAGAGAAATAAAAGACTTAGTGTTTTTTTACGGCGAGGTGTTAAAAGTAAAGGAATATGCCATTTTTACGACCTAGTTTGAACCGTTTTGTGCGAGACCCAGACAAAACCGCCTGAAATCTACGAGAAATGGCAAAATAAGAACCGTTCCAGGTGATTTCCTATCTCAAATCGTTTACTGGAACTCGCAATTGCTTTAGGTTTTGAACGCTGTTAATATTATCCATAAAAAATGTTTCAGTTTTGTTTTCGATGAGTTTTGGTGTATTTTGAAATGCTGAGGTAAGATCAAGATTCTGAGACATCATTGGTATTTTATGCTTTTCATTTGAATATTCTATGGATTTTAGTTTTTCCACCTAACAGATTGAGAAGGTGAGAAAACATATTGCGTCTGCAAGAAGCAGTCATTAGTTCCATTGCTTCAAAAGGCAGCCCAAACGCCATCTATTGGCACTTCATGGAAGTCACGACGTTCCTGATCGTTCAGCAAAAAAGAAAAAAAAAAAAAAACTGTTACATTTCGCTCAAATTAATGTACACAATCCAGAGTAAAGTTTCTATTGAGTTTAACTATGTTTTAGTTTTATTGATTATTTTCCAATCACGAGCCCTCTGGATTTCCATTTTAAAATTTTAGGATAAATTATGGTAGTGGGTAATGTGGCTTTTTCCATAGCAACATTCACTTCAGGTGTGACATCCCTACCTACACAAGTTACGATAGAAAGACGCTTTAGCCTTGGAAGGCAACCCCCTCTAAGAGAGTGACATTCCAGAAACAAACCAACGCAATGGGTGGAAGAGACGCATTAGTCTTGGTTGGTAACCCTTTTAAGAGGAGATTGCACTAAATACAAATTTTCGCTCTAACCTTAGACTGTACCATAGCCATTGTACTGTGGCCTTCATGTTTCGAGTTCCTTGCTTGAGGATACAATCAGGCCTTTTCCTCTTTTTTGTTCACTTTCCTGTTCTCGAATAGTGTGTAGGAGAGGCTGGTGGAGAAAGCAAAGGTTGCTTGGTGGATTATCAGAAAGCGCCTTCTTTACCCAATATATTCTTTCTCGTCTTTTTATTACTTATAAACCGATCCTGACTGTCTTCCCCCTGCCTTACAAAGTGTCCTGGCTGCACCTGTCGACCTCTTGCTTCAGCAACTTTTAATGTAATTTGTGTAAATAATGTAAGTACTTTTTGTTTGCTGATTGCATTAGCATTGCTTATTATTCTATGAGTTTTATCATGTTGATGTTGTTATTAGTTTATTTATTATTTTTGCTATTTATTTCATATTGTTAATTCTAATTCATTTTTGGAGACATTAAGCTGAACCCTGGGCTTGTTGCTCATTACAGCAAGAAGCATTGTTGTAAAGTACTTTATTTAATATTCTGGACTTTAGGTCAAGTCATCTTGATCTCCAGAATTGTACCAGTAACTGCTAATTGATGTATTTTATCTAAGACACTTGTAAGTAGTAAAAACGTCAAAGGTGGGAGTTTTTAATCCCGGGGTTTGACGACCCTGATTTTTGTTTATTTTTGTCATAACTCCTATATGCGCAGCTTATGGTTGTTTACACTACGTAGATCTGGACAAACCTATTTATCATTAGAAAAAACTTGGAGCGTAGTTGATGTAAGTTTCTTTGTTTTGTTTTAGGATCTTCAGTAAGGAATACAATACTTATGTATTTGCTGTTTAACATAATCCAAATATGACTATTCCACATTGACGCTCACTTGGAGAGGATTAGTATGGCTCAGTCACAGAAGTCAAAAGATTCAGTTATTCTTTGGTGGTGACTGGAATTCAAAGCACAAGTGCCTTTATTCAAATTCCACCAATCAACGTGGCCGGTCTGCGCTTGAGTTCTGTATATCCTCCGATTTTGTCCAGCTAATTGAAGAACCCACACATTTCTGGTACTATTCACTGATTTTCCAGCTATCATCAGGTCCAAGGTCTGCGAGTATATAGGCAACTTTCAACCACTGTGCCATTGAGATGGGACAAACTGTCATTCAGATTATTCCTCATACTGTCATTAGGATAAAGGGTCTAGCCGAAATCTAGAACTAATTGGGATCACATTATCGAAGCTTGTCAAGAACATTAATATTTCAGTTGCTATAACAAATCCAGATCCCAAGAAGACGTCAAATGAAATGTTGATGCTTATTATTTAGCTAAGTATATCCCTGAACAAATGACTAGGGATGGTTTGATGATACATGCAGACGAGCTTACCATAACGAAAGAACAAATTCAACAAATGGAGACAATATCTTTCACAAAGAAAATACACCTTTTTGTTGAGCCTTGCCGCCCGCGAATAGAACTTACCATAGAGCTGAGAGAAATTTGAAAAATCCCTTAGATTGGAAATTTGAAGGAATTACTTAGCCTCATCTGTGGTGGACCTCTTTCGTATTTTCTATCGTTGGGTCAGGCTCGTTTTCCATTCCACCTCTACTGACAGATGACAGCAGAGTGGTCACTAGCCTTTGGGAAAAGGCTGAACTGCTTCATCAAGCTTTTGTAGCTAAGCAATCAGCTGAGGATGTCCCTATCTATGATACTTGTCATCCTGAACCTATTCTCACGAAATTCTTGCATCTCGCTTTAAGGAAGTTAGAAAATTTTTGGTAATCTTGGTAAATGGGGTGTGCGAAGATCCTAATAGTATCTGCTAAAAAAAAAAAATCTGTGTTTTTCCCCAATATTATTAGATTCTGTAGATTTCTGTTTCAATGTGATATCTTCACGGATATGTAGAGCTTAGTAATACAGAGCCTGTTCCAAAGAGAGGCATATCTGCAGAATGCAGTAGCTACAGGCCAATTTCTGTTCTCCCTGTCTCTCCAAAGTAACAGAAAAACTTATTTTTAAGCCACTAAACAAGTATGCGGAATGTAAAGGATTGTTACTTAATAGTCAATATGCTTATAGGAAGCAGTTTGGTTGGTATCTTGATAATGGCTGAGTGTAGAGTAATTCAAATATATTTTAGTGCTGCTTTCGACTAAATAAATCATAAAGTTTTTGTTTTAAAAACCTTCAGAATCTTAGAGTGAGTGGATATGTCTTACGACTAATTCAAGATATCCTTAAGGTGCGTCCAGACGGTCGAACAATGTCCAAACTGACAAATAGGGCAAAGACCGACATACAATTGTTAATTGGTAACAACTGTTTGTCTGTCGGGTATTGTTGACGCACCTTTGCAAGTTGGCAGCAGCAAGTTGCTGTGGAAGGATCTTTAGTGAACCAAGATCTATTGTGTCGGGAGTTCCATAGGTTAGTGTTGGTCCGCTGTTATTTTAGTGTATACAAGTGATATGGTTGTTTACCCGGGAAACAAGATTGTTCAGTATGCCGATGATGCAACATTGTGGATGTAGTAAAGTCTCCACTTATGAGAATGAAAATGACCTTAGTCTCAATCTGGACATGACGTATGGACGGTACAGTCAGTGAGTTAAGAGGCTGAACTTCTAGTAAATGAAAATGATATTGATAAGTAGATCTCTTCCTGATTTTCTCACCCCATCCTCCCTTTTAGGTGGATAGGACTCTGGTGAATGAGTTTGAAGCTTTGACTCACAGCTTATCTTTGAGAAACATCTAATAAGAGCATCAGAAAATCCCGTGCAGAAGAAGGTATTGCATGCAATATTTTCATATATTTATAACAGTGATAAAACCAATGCAGAGACAGAGTAGTTCGTGGTGGCAGGTTTCTCTTTCCTAACATTTAAAGTTGATCGCTGACTTTTTTTTTATGAGGTCCTTTTTTTCCTCACACCGTTGTACTGTGGAAAATTCTGAAGATGTAGTACAATTGCAACCTTAACTCTTTCCAGTTTCAAAAAAATACAAAGCTGAGGTTGGTACAAAGTAGCATATGTGACATCAGTTCAGACCTAGAGGCACAATTATAATTTTTTGTAAGTTTAAAGAACTCGGTATATTTTTTTATGAATGAAGCTAACATGATCGTTGCCTGGGAAGTGGATGTTTAAATAAACGAACATTTAAACTAACCTCACATGCAATGAAAGTCATCATATATACTAACACATCTGCTTATTCGGAGTGTATAAATGTTATATTATGTATTTCCCTTCTTACAATGATAATGAATCTAATCTCAGCTTACGAGGCAGTGGCAAATCATAAGAGCCGTGAAGCGGATTATGCCCGTTTTTCACAAAGGCAAACCCAGGAGAGAGAGAGAGAGAGAGAGAGAGAGAGAGAGAGGCAGAGAGAGAGAGAGAGAGAGAGAGAGAGAGAGAGAAGAGAGAAAGCATAAATGACTTCCGTGTTTCTGACGAATAAGTAATAAAAGTAAGACGAGGAATTTATCGTCTTTATGACCCAGACTTGTACGTGCAGTTTTGTGTCGATCCCGAGTCAGCCGAACGGCTGAAATCTATCGGGGACTTGCAGAATACAATGATATAAAACACAAGACTGAAGAGGTATTGGTTATATATGAGGGACGGG
>NC_061098.1:36920304-36925304 GCF_015104395.2 Macrobrachium nipponense | reverse complement strand
TACCGAAGTAATGATGACTGGCAATAGAGTTCAAAGGGCATCTCTCCTGCATCAACTAGCATACTAGGTTATTGGTGATGAACGGAAAGCTCCTGTGGCTATACGAATACCTGGGAATGATGCACTGGAATCTAAAATTCTTAAGTTAGATGAGGAGGCTGAAGAATAAAACTTCACAACCATATGACAGCTTTGACAAGATTAGGGATTTATGAAGCTTTAGTAAAAGATTTCTATCAGCTCCCCAACTGGTGTGAGAAAGCACCTTCAAGATGTGTAGAGCTTCTAGGCTCTTTGCTTTTATATGTTTGATATGGGGGACCCAAGTCAATCTACTGTCAAAAACTAGGCCTAAGAAGTGTGCTTGTTCTACACATGGAATTCTACGGGCCATACAAATAGAGGTCTGGATCAGGATGCACTCCCCTGATCCGACAGAAGTGGACAGCAGTAGTCTTGCTTACAAGAAGAATTTAAAAACCCTGTTTCTCAGCCCAACTTACTATTTATTTATTGTTAATTGTAGCTTTCTTTCTGCTACAGTCATCCGGGCGGTGGCAGCAAAGGATATTGACAAGTCATCCACAAACAGTGTCTTTAAAACCTCTCTTGGAATGACAGCTGCAACACTGTTTATGGCCAGAGCAAAAAGTGTTACACTGAGAACACTACCCTAGGGGAACACCTTCTTCTTGGAACTTTTTCTCTGATAAAGTACTGCCAACTTTAACTTTAAAATACCTACGATGTAAAAAGGATTTCACAAATAAAGGTAATTTGCCTCGTAGACCACTATTATGCATAGTCTTCAGAATCCCATGTCTCCAAGCAGTGTCATATGCCTTTTCTATATCAAAAAACACTGTCACATGGTGTTGCTTGGAGGCAAAGGCTTCACAGACAGAGGCTTCGAGTTGCAGTAAGATGTCCAGGGTGGAGTGCATTTTTCGAAAACCACACTGAGAGGGCATTAGAATATTGTTGTGCTCTAGATAACACATCAGTCTTACATTTACCATTTTTGCCATCAATTTACATAAACAACATGTTAAAGCAATGGGGCGGTAACTTGCTGCACAGAGAGGATCTTTTCCAGGCTTAAGGAATGGTAACATGGTAGCTAATTCCCATATGCTAGGGTAGCTGCTTTCATCCCATATTCTATTGATAATACTATTGTAAAAAGTTTTGTGTTCTTTGAAATGTGTTTAAACATATCATAAGGAATCTCATCTGGGACCAGGGGCAGTGTTCTTGCTCCTAGCTAAAGCAGAGTCAAATTCCCTTCAGAAAAAGGCATATATAGATTCAGCTTTTGTTTGATGAAAAGTCAAGTACCTGTTGTTCTTCCATCATTCTGAAATGATGTCCTGGGGAACTATCTGATTTTTCAGAGAGGCATCCAGTAATAGATTATTATTCAATTTAAGTACTGGAGGAGGATTGAGTGTAAATTTACCCTGAATTTTCTTATTTTCTTCCAAATGCTACAGACAGGTGTTCTGCTGTTAATAGAGGATACATATCCGGCCCATGCTTGTCTTCTGGCAGCTTTCATGGCTTTTCGAAATCGTGCCCTACACTGTTTGTAAATTATGACATTGTCCAAGGTGCGATGTCTACGGCACCTGGTCAATGATGACCTGGTAGCTCGGTGTAACAACCTTAGGTCTTCTGACCACCATGTACTGGCCATCTCCTGAATAGTCCTTTAGTTCGAGGAATTGAGTGTAGACTGCAGTGTGTAATGTTCCATTGAGTAGATGACAATGCATCATCTACACTTGGAAAATCTTTTGCCATCCCCCTCCAACTCACTCAAATCTTTGAATTTTCTCCAATTTGCTTTCTCCAACACACCGTGGTGGATCTCGGGATAGGGTGGACCATCATTGGTGTCGATCACAATTGGAGAATGGTTACTGGTATGCCATTCATCACTGTTCTCCAACTAAAATCAACAACTGCATTTGGAGCTACATATTGAAAGGTCGATGCAGGAAACGGTGCCTGTCTGAATGTGGGTAATGAGTTAGGTTCTCCAGTATTAAGAAGACCTATATCTTCAGTTTCTATTAAAGATGCCATCATATTCCCTTTTTGATTTGATGTTACATCTCCCCACAAGGGATGTCTACTATTGAAGTCACCAAGTAGAAGAAATGGCTCTGGTAGTTGCTGCATCAAGTATATCAAGTTCCTCTTGGGAGGACATGGCTATGGGTTGGAATGTAGGGAACAATAAAGGCGAACATAAAGTATATTTCCTTCTTAAATCAATTCTTACAGCCACAGCTTGAAGTGGAGTATTTAGTTTCACTTGGTAGTGTGGCACATCTCGACGGATGTAGATGAGGGATCCACCATGATTTCCCACCTCTAAATCAAATTTAGTTTCTATAGTGAACATATTCCCTAGGACAAGGTGTATATTCACCTAGCATGGTCTCCTGCAAACATAACCCTACAGGGGAGCGCTCATAGATCAAAAAGCTTGACTTCCTCATACTTTGCTCGCAGTCCCTGACAATTCCTTGAATAATGGAAGTGAATTTATTTATGTTTTTTGGGACCAATATTATGGTTCCTTTTGACAACGATTGGGAGAGCTCTTTTTCCTACTAGGGGGAGGCATTTTAATGGAAGGCTTTGTTGGCCTCTTGGGTGGAGTTGCCTTCATAGAGCCAACATCTTTTCCTTCAGTGTCCTTGACACTGAAGGGTTTTTTAGTTTCTTTACTCTCCATCTCTGTCGAGACGGAGAAAGCAGAGGTGTTCTCTAAAGAGACCACCTCGAGAGTGTTTGTATTGCTGGCAGTAGCCAGCTCTGCCTCTAATGAGGCAGAAGTAAGTACCAGCGAGAACTGGCACCATGTGGACCAGCATCTGCTGGTTTTTCCTCCAAAGAGGAATTGGCACCAACAGAAGCTGGCACGAGAACAAGCAACCCTCGGCCTTGCCTCCATGAGGCAGATGGTGGAGGTGTATCTCAACTGGCACTTCAATTTTTTCCAATTCCATACTAGGGCCTTTCTTGTTGGTTCTAGTGAACCTTGTCTTTACTTTCTCATCATCAATTGACTCTAATGATTCAGTTAGCTGTCTCTTTAATGATTCTTTATTTGATTCTACATTTGTGCTCCTAACTTGGGTTTTTATTTCTCTCTTTTGGTTTGTCTTAATTTTGTACTACAGTAGCAAAACTTAGACCGGGTCTTACAATCTTGCTTTGGCTCTCTCTTGTGCTTCCTTAAATGTTGTTCTTTCTATTACTCTAATGGCTTGGATTTCCTTTTCTAGTAAATATATATCACACTGCGAGATGACGATGCATGTCCCTCACCACAGTTTGAACAAATTTTAGGTTTACCCTGGTGCACATAACCATGCTCATCCTCTCCACAGTTGACACAGACTGCCAGGATTTTCTTGCAATTTGGATCGGCATGATTGTAGGGTGTGTCCAAAATGCTGGCAATGGAAACACCTTCTGGGTCTCGGGATGTACTGCTTTACCTTAAACCTATACCAGGCTAAAAGTTAATAGGTAAGGATGATGAGGTATTCTGTTATTATCAACCTTCTTCGTCATACTGTCCACCTTTATTACACCCTGGTCTTTTAATTCTGTTAAAAGTCTCTCCTCAGAGAAAGCCATCAACTGAGGGGCATAAATCAAGCCCTTGCTGGAGTTCAGGCTGGAGTGGGGAGTGCACTCAACCGTAACTCCCGCAAGGTCCGACAATCCAATCAACTTGATATTTTCCTCTGGGGAGATGGTTTCTACCAGGAGCATGTTTCCATTCTGCGGTGTTATTTTTGGCTGTCTGCCACAACATTTAACGATTTCCCTATGCACTTGAAAAATGTCTATATTGTCACCTTCTAGCTTTAAATTAAGGTATTTATTAAAGGAATTGGGTACAAAGACCCCAGGAGCTATTTCATATTTATTATTTTTCTTCATGGCAAATGGTTCCAGTGTGACAATACTGGAACCAGATGCTTTTTGTTTAGTTTTCCTGGCTGTATTATATTTACTCGTATTGCTTTGTGTCGTCAACTGTGTCCGTCCTGTCATTCGGCCCAGGGATACTACACTGATCCTGGGGACCGACCATGGAAAAATTGATGTTTGGGTTCCGAGGACAAGTCCATTGATGAAAGCATAGGGTCGTCAACAGAAATAGGGGGGGTTGCCATAAAACGTAAAATACATAGTTCATCCAGATATTCCCCATACCCACCATGGAGTCACACTTAGAGGACGGGTCATCCCTTTTATTAGGGTCGTCCTAGGGGTAAATTACTGGATATACACCCTATCCCCAGTGCTAAGGCGTCATGATGTCCGTCGAGATCAGACCCGGCATTGAGGATAGGGTTTGACATTAAACTTTCCCCTCGCTTGACCACATCAGGTACTAGCGTTCTACGGGTAAGGTGGCATGCCGTCCCCATCCTCACCCTCCTTCAAATCCCAAGATTTAGACTAAATCATGTCCAAAACCAAGCCAATAGTCGTCATCATAGAATCCATACCTTATAGGGGGAGGAAGGCAGAAAGATGAAATGTTTTAGTAGAAGAAAAAGGGCTGACTTATTTCGTTGGATCAAAAGCTGGGCACAAAAGCCCAGCGAGAAAGCAGTTCCCACCCAGGCATCAGGGCCCAGCTGCTTGAACCCTAAGCCCCCCCCCCCCCCCCCATCCTCGGCAAGGCTTCAGCATCTGGCGGGGTTTGTTTTTGTTTGTGGAGAGATGTCCAAATAACCATAGTGTTTACATAAAGTCCCATCGACCAGTCAGGATGGCCCAAAAATTCATTCACCATTTGGTTTCGCAAGGGATGTTCCCAGTCTGTATTTCCGAAATGTAAGTAGGTAACTAGACTTTTGCCTGAAAAAATGGCTGACCGTCATAACTTAAAAATTAGCCAAAGCATTTCTTGAAAATCATCTCATTTTGTTTCCCTAACCCAAATTTCTTATCACGAAATTGGT
>NC_061098.1:36880304-36912804 GCF_015104395.2 Macrobrachium nipponense | reverse complement strand
CCGTCCTTCCTTGTCACTGAGGTGCATGTACCGACTGCAATCCTTGAGAATATAAAGACCTTAAAAGAACCTGTACTGCAACCTGGGAGGGTTTAACAATATATATATATTATACACATACATATATACTATATTAAGATGTCTGCCACTTTGTATCAGTCCTACACCAATGGCTTGGAAGTAACGTTGAAAGCAGCCAGGATTCTGTCTCTTATTTTTCCATCTAAGGTAGTAAACGAATCACACTTTGATGGGATTATTATCATATATATATATATATATATATATATATATATAATATATATATATATATATATATATATATATATATATATATATATATATATTTTGTGTGTGTGTGTGTGTGTGTGTGTGTGTGTGTGTGGAGGAAAAACATTATCAAACCAAATAAAAACTAAAACGAAAGAATCATTCACATACGATAAAGACTGGAATTAAACACCATGAATTTGCTCATCAAAAAACAAACAAGCAAACAAACAAAGTCACTCACTGAGGACGTTCGAAGCATCAGAAGACTTGACCAAACGAAGATGGCGACCAATATAAAACTCCCACATGTCGCTAAATCGTGCCAAAGGCAGCCGTGAAAGGTGTTGGAGGATTACCTGAGTGAATGTTTACGGCACAAAGGTTTTCATTAGCCCTAAATTCCTCTCGTGTATTTACATTCCCTAACCAGACAGGTGGAGAAGATCGTAATAATTCGACCTTGTCTTTTTTTATTATTTTTTTTTTCTTATGGCCAGGTTCGCGCAAATTGAAACTGGAGTCTATGAAAGGATCTTGTTTTATAGGGAAATTGTTTTCGTAGGGGTGGGATTGCAGTCAGTGCTCCTCAGGTGGTGCACTGTAGACATTATTTAAGGGTCTTTGCAGCGTCCCTTCTCCCCCAAGTTGCAACCTCTCTTATTCATTTTACTGTACTTTCGTTCACATTCTCTTCCTACTTTCCACCATTACCTGCCACCTCGGTGGCCGCGAGTTCGATTCTCGGGCATTCCATCGAGGGGTCAGAGATGTGAATTTCTGGTGATAGAAGTGTCACTCTCGACGTGGTTCGAAAGTCCCGTAAAGCCGTTGAACCCGTTGTTGAATAACCACTGGTTCCATGCGACTTAAAAACACCATACAAACAAACATGCTATCCACCTTTCCACTCTCTCCTAACAACTGACTCATAGTAATTCAACTGCTTTGAAGTTGTCCTTCTGTTAGACCTTTAAACTTTTCTACTCAGCGATGAGTGACCTCATAGATCCCAGCTCTAGGCCTGTGACCCAAATTCTGTATTGCATTCTATTCTACAGAAAAATTATATATCCGCACCCAATTTCATGTACGAAATAACGTCAGGTTTAGTTTTCATACATTTATTGATCGTGTACTAAAGGAAAAGATTCTCATTTATTTCGAGAGAATTCAGGATGGGAAAATGTATCAGAAGGAGAAACGAATATCTCTGAAATGTTCTTCGGTACAATTGCTGACGGTGTTGGATAAGTCTAACGCCTCGTTCATGCGATATCTAGGAAAAACGCTGTCTCCTCCAAACAGCGGAAAATTGAAAGAGAAGTAAGCGTAATCTTAGCTTGAATTTCACGGACTTGGAGTTGAAAAAATAATTTACAAGTTTAATCCTTGAGAAGAATTATACTTGAGGTTATACAGTGACTATAGTCAATGTTATGTAAAGGATCTCATCACGAAGTGGAGTGGACAGGCAGCGATGCCAGCCCTATTGCATGCAGTGCCCCGCAATTTAGTTAATTCTGCAAAGCTTTGCAGGGTCCCTGGAAGGGCTTGACTTCTCTGCTACGTGACTCCAGAGATAAATGGAATGACGACGAAATTCCATCTTTTATTCGTTGAGATGTCGTCTTATTTACGACCGTTTTGTTTTCTGCAAAAGAAAACTTATTCAGATGCTTTTTGTCTGTCTGTCCGTCCGACCCCTAGATCTTAAAAACGACTGAGGCTTAGAGGGCTGCAATTTGGTATGTTAGTCATCCACCCTCCCATCATCGAACATACTTAATTGCAGCCCTCTAGCCTCAGTAGCTTTTATTTTATTTTAAAGTTAAAGTTAGCCATAACAGTGCGTCTGGCAACGCTATAGAACAGGCCACCAGCGGGCTGTGTTTAAGGTTCCTTGGACCGCGGTTCATACATCGTTATACCGAGACCACCGAAAGATAGATCTATTTTCAGTGGCCTTGATTATTCGTTGAACAGAAAACTCGATTGCGCCGAATTTACTTGGTTGTAAACAGTAGTAGTACACATCTCGGTCACTTTGTTTTTATAGACTGAAGAGGGAGAGAGCTGGTTGCGGGAAAAACACACACAGACACACAGACACACACACACACACACACACACACATATATATATATATATATATATATATATATATATATATATATATGTGTGTGTGTGTGTGTGTGTGTGTGAGTGTGTGTGGATTTTATATATATAAATATATTCCACAAGTGAAGAAGAACAATTTACATTTTGTAAACAGAGGCGAAAACAACTGAAGTCGAGTCAAGACTATGAGACAAAAACAACAATGAATCCGGGAGCTTAATCAGGACTTCATTTCATATCCAGCTGATTACAGCACATCCTAATCCATCCGGATTTTCACTGAAATCAGCCGGGATTGCATATCGCATCTGGGTGGAGTACACTGTCAGTCATTCCCAGTTCCCGATCGCTTCATTAAAAGCGCTGAGCATAGAATCAAGGTCGTTTATAGGGTAAACGACCAAGCAGCGACATAGCGGACACCTCACTCGTTAGGCGGCCACTTCCCGAAAAACGCTCGCATTATGCCATCCATCATTTCGTACTTTAGGAGACATTCATTTGAGAGGACCGTAGAGGTCTCGGTGTGATGCCTGGATGGGCCACAACTCTTGACTGACGCTCTTAGCAGCGACTTCAAGTACTTTTTCGGGAAGGTGGCCGCGTTCCGGGGGAGGTGGGCGCTACGTCGCCATTCGGTCGTTTACCCCAGTGCAAGTTGCGTTCGCACTTGAGCATTCGTTCCTTTTTTGAAGCTGGAAATTTCCGCTTTTCAAAATGGACAATCCTACACATATATCTTATCCTGCATTTGGTTACGCTCAAAGAGTTAAGGTCTAAAATTGCCTGTTCGGTTCGATCAATCGTGGCGAGACGCGATTAATGTTTCCCAGAGGGGCGAGATAGAGATCCTTCGGCTTCAACTCACAGCGCAGCCTTATTCGGGGCAAAAGGCGGAAGGTCAAGGACAAGTGAATCACGAGCGACGGATCCTACGTCTTTCATTGCACAGCTCCTGCACCCAGGGATGACACCTGCGCCTAATCTCTCTCTCCAGTCCCCCACCTACTAAGGATGGTCAACAAAGAAGTGGGTCTCCAACATTGCGCCTCCAACGGCAACGGAGAAAAAGAAGATGATTTAGAATCTTTCCCTGATAGTCACCCGCATGGATTTTAGCCCGGCATGTATCCACCTTTGCAGGAAGCGTGTTTAGTACAAGCCCGTCGGGGATGACCGTAAAAACAAAAAACAAAAGACTGTGAGTCCCATAAAGATAATGAACCCTTAAGAAAATATTAGTCCTAGACAATGACCTCCGAAAAAACCCGTGTGGGTCACTAGATCCAAGATTTAATATAAATTCCTGACGGGCAGTTTTTGACTAAGATTACTCATATGAATGATATGTGTTCTGGGATGCTGGCTCATATGAAACAAATACTTTCGTCTCACGAAAGGCGTCTTTACGAAAGGCGAAATCTGACGTTTTCCAGGTTACGATGTACAACACAAATCTGACTTTTGGAAATTATACCTATTTAGTTCAGAACCTGCCTTCAATAACTATGAATACGAATGAATCACTTGAACAATACATGTACTACATACTGAATTGGCTTCCCGCCCCTTTTCTCACGGCAATCGAGATCGAGGAATTATCAGCTGGATATTGTTGCTGGAATGAAGATTTTAAATTTCGTCATAACAAATCTGTTTCTGGGAAAACTTCGATCATGTTCTGATGCCAGTTTCTGTGATAAGAAAAACAAGTCACGTAAGAATGCATTCAATGGTTTTGACGATAGAAATGATTTTAGATATATCAAAAATATATAGTTAAAAAAAAAATAAACAAGACGGCGCTAAATGTTGTTACATCAACAATATATTAAATGTTGTATTAACACTTTTGTGAATATCCTTACTTATAATTAGAGACCTCCACATTTCAAGTTAGTATATTCATATCCTGACCTTGCATTCTCAGATATCAAAAGCTATATTTGATCAAGTTGCAATGGCAACTTGACCTTGGACTGAGTGAAGGCCAGAGAGAGTTCTGTCAACAAAGTCGTTTGAAGCCCAATTTGTGATTACAAGTTTGTAGCCCGAAAGAAAAAAGAAAAAAACTGTCTTGGGGAATTTCTACACGGCCATTTCATGCGCACAAATATAGACCTAGAAACACACACACACCACACTCACATTATATATATATATATATATATATATATATATATATATATATATATATATATATATATATATATATATAGATATATATATATATATATATATATATATATATAGATATATATATATATAGATATATATATATATATATATACATATATATATTTATAACTGAATCACGAAAGTTAGGAACGTGATAAATCCATAATAAAGATATATGCCACGAAGGAAAAATAAACGAAGGAGGATCTGCAAGATCGTTTCGACGTTAAAAACGTCCTTTACTGAGCAGAGACTGACATAAACATACGAGAAATGACAATACAAGAAGATTCGTAATAAAACTGACAGATAGGGATTATAAAGAGATTAGTACCTAGAATCCGACACCTGGAAGATAAGAAACCTTCCCAAACAAGCATAAACAATGGGTGCAATTAAAGGTTTAAGACAATCATCTATGATACAATTTCAAGACAATTAAAGGATTATAGGTGACAGCTATTCAGAACTTAGTAAACAAAACCATATTCGCAATACATGTCAGACATCTATTACAACAAAAATAATAACTCTAAGCAACTGATTTTTATTCAAGTCAGTAATTATATCTTTGAGGTCATTCTTAAACATGTTACAGATACAAGGGTCTTAATGAAAAAGGCCACGACTAACATTGAAATTACTATGAAAGTAAGTTGTATTAAAGCAGATTCTAAAAGATTTCGTGATAAGACATCTCTTGACCTTGCAATTACTGAACTATCAACCCAATTTATTCAGTAATTGCAAGGTCAAGAGATGTCTTATTACGAAAT
Source organism: Macrobrachium nipponense (assembly GCF_015104395.2). NCBI lineage: Eukaryota > Metazoa > Arthropoda > Malacostraca > Decapoda > Palaemonidae > Macrobrachium > Macrobrachium nipponense. Next base: position 36,907,459 of record NC_061098.1, on the reverse strand, counting down.
CTTTTAGAATCTGCTTTAATACAACTTACTTTTCATTGTAATTTCAATGTTAGTCGTGGCCTTTTTCATTTAGACCCTTGTATCTGAAACATGTTTAAGAATGACCTCAAAGATATAATTACTGACTAAATAAAAATCAGTTGCCTTAGAGTTATCATTTTTGTTGTAATGAATGTCTGACGTGTATTGAATATGGTTTTGTTTACCAAGTTCTGAATAGCTGTCACCTATAATCCTTTAATTGTCTTGAAATTGTATCTGAGATGATTGTCATTAACCTTTAATTGCACCCATTGTTTATGCTTGTTTGGGAAGGAATTTCTTATCTTCCTGGTGGTGTCGGATTCTAGGTACTAATCTCTTTATAATCCCTATCTGTCAGTTATACAAATCTTCTTGTATTGGTCTTTTCTCGTTAGTTATGACAGTCTCTGCTTAGTAAAGGACGTTTGAACGTCTAAAGATCTTGCAGATCCTGCTTCGTTTATTTTTCCTTTCGTGGCATATATATATATATATATATATATATATATATATATATATATATATATATATTATATATATATATATATATATACGTATATATATATATATATATATATATATATATATATATATATATATATATATATATATATATATATATATATATATATATATATATATATATATATATATATATATATATATATATGTATGTATGTATGTATGTATGTATGCGTTGCATAGACATAAAGAATTCACGTGTGTTACAGGGTGCACCAACCTAACCAATGAATTCTCCCTGACAAAGATATGGGGTTCCTAACTGCAAAAACTACCCCTTCTGTTTGTATATTCTATCCATCATCCCAGAGAGTAGTGTAATCCTGCTTTTTTTTGCACAATTACAGCTGCAGAGAAGTGGAAGGAAGGCCGCTACCTCTGGCCAGCACGTTCAGTCCAGATCTGTAGAAAAAACAACTGCAGTCGCTATATACTAAAACAGCATCCATTATTCCAGCACTCCAGTAGTAGAACCACTTCCTTTGAGCTGCGAGACTGAGGCCACAGTACCTCCTCACCTGATGCGTCCTTGTCAAGAGTTGAGTTCTTAGCAACTGCCAGCGTTCGACTGAAGTGGAAAGCAGAAGACAGCAGAATGACTTTCAAAACGACGCTCTCGCTGCCTCTTCCGAGATATAAGAAGTTCTTTATCCTTTGTTAGCATAGGGTGAACTTACAGCTGTATTAGCAATAGAGATTTTACTATATAATAATCGAAGTTACAAAAACAGAAGCATTCGATCCCAAATGAACAATGTTAAAATGGGGCACACTGAAAATAAAAATCAAATGATAGACACACACCAATGAATTATTCAGATGAATTCTAAACGTAAACCTTCAACAACAGATGGGACGTGTATTCTTCCAAACACAATATGAACTACACATACAAACACACACACACACACACACACACACACACACAAACACATACATGTGAAGATAAGCACTGATTCCTTTCAACAATAAATCTGAAAAATATTTTGGAAAAAAATTATCTTTATGTAAAAGTTTTCGGAAACGATAATTACATACATTTAAGATGAGTACGATCTCTTATGTTATCGTTAGGAGAGAGAGAGAGGAGAGAGAGAGATGTAGAGAGAAGAGAGGATGATGAGAGAGACCGAGAGAGAGAGAGAGAGGGAGAGAAGGAGTATCTCCCCAGATAACAGCCTATATTCAGTACCAGCATACAGCAATATCTTTAATTGCCGTTTGCCACAGCTGCAGGCCAACTGGAGGTAAAGGTTAAGTAAACCAAAAGATAATTCTCTCACAATCAGGTTTAACACCCGAGGATCAAGTCTATTAAATAATGGCCTTCGTGACAATCTCATCCGTTCTTTCTCTTGTTGTAACATCGCTTTGTGTTGGGAATGAGTCGCTATTATTTTGCTTAAGATTCTCTACGTCTGTCTTTTCCTGCTTCTGTTGGTACAAAGAGATTGTTTTTGTCAGTCCTGAGCTTCAAGTATTCAACGAAAAAACAAGGTTCCTTGTTTGACCACACACACACACATATATACATATATACATACATACATGCATACACACCCATATAAAAACAAACATACATACATACATACATACATACATACATACAAACATACATACATACTTCTGTTACCGAGGTTCCAACCTCGGTATAGAGTCTCAAAAGAAAAATAAAAATAATATGTTAGCAGCAATGGACCTAATAGCAGCAAGGCACTGAGGCGACTCTCTCCTCTCTCTCTCTCTCTCTCTCTCTCTCTCTCTCTCTACCAATCCAACCGATCTTACATAATTACCTAAGGTACTAAATCAGACTCGTGAACTACAAAAATACATTTATCTAAAATAAAAGGATTAACTAAATAAATCAAATTGTCAAAGAAATAAAATGTTTAATTGAATACAGTCAAAATTCAAAATAACAAATAATTCATCCAAATAACCCTAGGGATTGAACCAAACCCGTCCACCTCTTTCTCTACAATAACTAACATTAGTTTAATCATAAAATAGGCAACTAGAAATGTCATAGTCTCCCAACACCATATCCACGGAACTATCAGTTAAGTTCCCATGGCCAGATAAGTTCCCACCACCAGAAACATCTGGGGATACACAAAAAGAAAGAAATCTCACATAAATAAATTGTAAACAAACCCAAATGGCATAAATCAAAAAGTCATATGAAAATGGACATCTCTGAAATAAAGGTTTAAGATATAAAAGACAAAGCCTCACTTGGGCTTAAAAGTACAATTAACCATTCTACCTGTGAACACACACTAAAACGATCAAGACATAGGGGCTACTTCTCAGAGCCCAGTTATCTTACACTCACATTATGCAGGGAAACAGCTCGTATGTACTCATGTACGAACTTACAAGACACTCCACATCATATGACGTCATTGATTAGTCACAATAACAGCTCATTATCACGCCAATAAAACAAAATCTACACAAAACCAGATTCTTGCTTCCACTCATGCACGGAACATAGGACGTAGTATGTTCTGCTTAGGCAGCGACTTCCACCTGGAGCCATCCGAGTGACTTCGTCAAAACATTTTTTGGAGCTAAACACTGAATCTGTCCTATTAAGAACTCTGTTTCCACGGAGTCAAACTGATGACATCTACGTTTCAAAGAATGCCATTGTTTATCACATCCGCTAATTAACCATCAGTTAACAAACAAACAAAAAATAATTCAGAAATGTAACATTTTATATATATATATATATATATATATATATATATATATATATATATATATATATATATATTATATATATATATATATATATATATATATATATATATATATATATATATATATGCATCAAGCTACACATGTTCTTTAATATCTATACGCTCTACTCGGATTGATATATTTTTCATGAATGTTAACATATATGAAAATATTTATTTCTGAGGTAGAGCGAATTGTAAGGGAGAGAGAGAGAGAGAGAGAGAGAGAGATTTTACAGACCTTACATCTTGTTCGGGTTACCCAGGTCTCTCAGTGAGAGAGAGAGAGAGAGAGAGAGAGAGCGAGAGAGATAGAAGATTTACAGAACCTTACATCTTGTTTCGGTTACCAAGGTACTTCTCAGTGAGAGAGATAGGAGAGAGAGAGAGAGAGAGATAGAGAGAAATGAGAGAGGAATTAAGCGGTGCAATTGTAAATACTTCCAAACAGTTTTCTGTGAAGTAAGTCCGTACAATATTAATAAGGTTCCGGCTGCCCTGTAGTACGCATTCACTTGTCGTATAATGCGTCATATTAAAGTTATATGTATGCGTATACTAGCAAATACTGCATTCATAAAAGTCAAGTCCCTGGGTATGCGTGTTCTCTCTCTCTCTCTCTCTCTCTCTCTCTCTCTCTCTCTCTCTCTCTTTGAAAATCGACAATTACCTAAGATGAGCCAAAAAAAATATTTTTTTTTTTTTCTCTCTCTCTCTCTCTCTCTTTTGTAAACTGACAATTATGTAATATGACATACTATTCTCTCCCATACCCCGCCCCCCACCACCCGCCCCCTCTTCTCTCTCTCTCTCTCTCTTTCGGTAAACTGGCACCACATTATTACCCTCAACGCTTTCTCGTAAACAAAATAGACCTGTAAATGTTTTTTTTTCGTTACTTGCGTACGAGACCATCACATTCCTTTATGTAATATATATATTATATATATATATATATATATATATATATATATATATATATATATATATATATATATATGTATATAAGATTATTATAGTATCACCTTGTTGTTGATTCAGAGACAAATGAGATTCCTTTCATCGAATTGCGCACAAAAATTAAAACCACTAACCAATCATGAGGAATGAAAATCAAAATTTAAACCATATTATTCATGTGCCCAGCTAAACAAAGGTCAATATTGTTCAAAATTGTGGTTTATGTCATTCCGTAGTTGTATGGTTAATTTCTCTATTAGATGAATTCTGATTGACAGGGAGACATAAAAAAGAAGCCATTATTAGTTTATGGCATTATTCTGCAATCTGTTAAGTAGGGGTCCAAACAAAAAATGTCATTCTCTTTACCCGGGCATCCAAAGGCATCGTTAAGGGATGTCTCTTAGGACCCTAGGATTACCCAGGTCAGCACTTGACCTCGATGTTAATTTCTGGGAAGATCTGAACTCCGCAGTTTTATTTCATTTGTACTGAAACTTCAAAATTAAATATGCCTTTATTATTGTTTATTCGCGTCAGGATATTACAGGAACGAAATTCCTAACAAATCCGGAACCTTTAAGTTCCAAGATTATAAAATTACAACTTACAGTTTGCAATTGGTAGACGATCTATTTTAATACTACCATACGAACTTATCCATTTTAATCGACGATACGATATTTCTGCATCATTACAGTTACGAAATTCCCAATAATTCAGGGACATCCTCATGCAAATTTGATCAAATTGCAAACTATATCTTGCAGTTCCTGACGAATTCCATTTCGTAGTGTGATACGAGTCCACTAGATGTCACTGGGAGACGTTTAATTCTCTACTACACAGGACGGTACCGAACTTTAGCTCTTTTTATTGTCTCGTCCTGCTCTATGCTTCGTACGACGATACCCCAAATTTGGTCCAACCGTGTCCACCCATTCACACAATAGACAGAGCCATATGCAAGCTTGTAGGTGCTATAAAGGATGATTCTTGTTTGTTACTACTTTCATGTGTCCTCTGTTAGACTTGTATTCGAAAGCGATTCAGTTTCTACCAATATTTCTTTATGTCGCTTTCTTTCATTTTTCGACATCCACAAATCTTCATCATTTTGTTTTGATATTCCCAAAGTTACGTATTATTTATTGTATCATTTAACTGCATGAATACTGAATTAAATCTCATTTTTACTGCTGTTCCTGCTTAATTTGCTATAGAATTTGCAATTGATATGAGCTATTATCAAAAATGATATTACTAAGAAGAATATTACTAAATAAAAAAAATCTTATAGAGCAAATGCAGAGACACTCCCATAAAGGAAGCTAAATTGACCATTAGTTCACGTAGAAAAGTCATAAAAAAAATCACTGAAATTAGGAATTCTGTACTTTAAGTTCTCAATAATTAAATAAGGTAGGGGTTAATGAGAGAGAGAGAGACCTGGAGGATTTGAGAGAGAGAGAGAGAGAGAGGTTGCGAGAGAGAGATGAGAGAGGGCGATTCCTTATCTCGCAAGGCAAATGCCATTCAAAGCCTAAACATAATAGCAGAAAAAGTGAAATATTTCGTTCTAGAGCTACCCGAAGAATAACTACCAAAGAGCCACGGTCCCCCACCAATCCCCCACCCGGGTCCACTCTACTTTCTCTCTCTCTCTCTCTCTCTCTCTATCTCTCTCCTCCCTCTCTCCCTCTTCTCTTCTCCCTTTAAGAAATACACTTCTTTTTTTTTTTTTTTTTTTGTTTTTTTTTTCTTTTTTTTTTTTTTTTTTTTTTTACATCAATTGACATGAGCAGTATTTCCACTAATCTACGACAAACTGGAAGATGGTACATCCTTTATCGGACAAAGTATTTTCGTAGTTCATAAAAAAAAATAATAAAAAAAAAAAGTATTTTCGTAGTCATAAAAAAAAAAAAAGTATTTTCGTAGTTCTAAAAAAAAAAAAAAAAAACAAAAAAAGATTGCAAATTATTCATAAATTGTTACAAAAATGGAATCAGAGACGAAGAAAGTTTGCTGATCGAAGAAAGGACTGTGGCGTCACTCTCGAGATAATACGAACAACTGATAGATGTCGAAAGGCTGGCAATAGTTAGATTGATGGATAGGAACGAGATCTGAAAGGGTTGTAGGTTTGTAGGTAGAAATTGAAAGGTGTTGTGATCTATTCATTCTTTGATTCAAAGCTTTGCTGTTTACCCTGGAATCAAATAGAAGAATAAAATTATTTTTTATATCGCAAAAAAGTCAGGCGAACGAGGTCATTTGTATTTCATATAATTATTTCCGTAATAATAGGAATGTAATATACAAAGTCCATTTCCGTAGTTGCTGAAAGTAAAGTTTAAAAACAAAAGAATAATTACTATCTATGCATAATCGATTGTATAATTCACCCTCCAAGATTAGTGAGAAAAATACATTATATATTGAATATATATGTAATCGATAATATAGTCGATAATGAAGAGATAATATCTACTATTTCAAAAATGAGCTTTCTGCATCTACCAAAATATATTTTGTATATTACATTCCTCGTAGGAATGCTGACTTTGTTCGCATTGCTTATAATTCTACATTTCATGATGAGTGAGAATTTAGATAAATATAATTTTTTTAGACAAAAAATCCCGAGAAGATAATATTGGAGGCGTCGCTTTTGCTTTCATTATTTTTCTAGCTCGAGATATCGTACTCAATTTCTTTTTCATCCCTCAGATTTTTGGCAAATGTTCCTATCGAATTCAGGTGTTATAATAATGATAATAATAATGATAATAATATGCTTTATTTCAGCTTGGTGCCATATACATTGAATATTCAAAATACAGACAGTAACATACACAATCTAGATACATAAGACATGATAAAATTGAAAACGAAAATGAATAATCGGCACTTATCCACAAAATAGCGGAGGTAGCATAAAAGCTAGAAAAAAAAATATGCATTGAGAGTAATAACAGTTAGTGCACATATTTTATAACTTAAATTCCAACTAGAGACCTTAGATGGTTCAGTAGTCAGGTCAGAGGGCTAAATACATAAATTGAATGTAAAAAAAAAAAAACTTTAACTTGATAGTAATCACAGTAATAATGAAAAATTAAAATAGTAATAAATGTAATAATGACAAAAACTGCAGATGACATCTTGCCAATACAAAGATTAAGTCCTTTAGGGGACAAAGGCCTCATTTTCCCATCTTTCCCACAATTTAGATCTTCTTCTTGCTCACTCCTTAGGATGCTTTGTATGAGCGAGTTTTGCTGCTGTTTTTCCATTCGTGTTACCAGACTGGACATTGTTCGCCTAACAATGATTTTTAAATTGTCAAGGTGGTTTTCTATGAAACATCTGTGTGGCGGAGTGGTAGCGGGGAGTGTTTGTGAGCGTCCTCAGAATGTCATTGTTCACAACAGTGATGCGTCTCATGGTCTCTCGGGTATAGTCGTCCAGAGGGAACACCCATAGATACTGTAGCAGTACGAGCGGAAGAGCAGCAGGTTCACGTCTCGGTGACAGAAGGCAAACCTCCTTGCAATCATGTTGCCAGCTGCACATAGTTTACGACGCCTCTGTTCAATGTCTGCCGTATCTTTTAGGTCGTCTGTGATAATGTGACCCAAATACGGATATTCGTGCACAAATTCCAGCCGATGGTTTCCGAGGGAAAATTTGAGGTTCTGCAATATGCTTAAGCGATCTCGGAGCAGCGACATGCACTGGGTCTTGGTTTCGTTGTAGATTATATCAAATTTTCATCTGCATATTGGTGGCAAGTGTCGATGAGTCGTTGGAGACCTTGCACTGATGGGGAAATCAGAACCATATCGTCGGCGTAACAGAGGTTGTTTATAGTTGGTTTCATTGACAGTGCATCCGATTGGGAGTGAGTCAGTTTGACATTCAAGGCATCTGTGTACGTATTAAAGAGGTATGGAGAGAGAATGCCCCTTGCCTAACCCCGTTTTAGGGAGCCGAAGGTGTAAGATAATACGTTACCCCATTTGACACAGAATTGCTGTGTGGGAGAGCCAGCAATGTAAAATGCCAATTAGATACAGGGGTGTGCATTTTATGCAGCTTCAGGAAGAGCTTCAAGTAGTTTACTCTGTCAAATGCTTTCTCACATCTACAAAACAAAGGAAAAACAGGAGAGGCTGATGATAGGTAGTAGTTCAGCAATTCTTTTAGTATGTAGATGCAGGTGTCGGTTGAGTGGTTTGCTTTAAACCAGAACTGGTTGTCAGTGGTGTGTACAAAAGGGAGAAGTCTCACTAGAAGAACAGACTGAAGTATCTTCGATGCGATCGTTGTAATTGCAATCGGCCGGTAGTTGCCGGGTCAGCTGCATCCTTTAGCTTGATTTTGATTAATGGTATCAAGTGAACTAAGAGTAGGGAGTCTGGAAGAAACCGGTGAATTATGCACGCATTGAATAGGGCAGCTAGCAAAATGTAAATTATCGGATGGCAGAATTTGAATGCCTCTGCAGGAAGTCCATCACAGCCGGGCGATTTATTATTAGGTAGGCTGTTTATGGCATCGCTGATGTTACCTGGCGTAATACGGTCTGCAAAATGAAACTGAATGTTGTCAGTAAGGAGGTTATCTACATCCCTTCGGGAATCTTGATCATTTATGCAATTCAGGATATTGTTGAAGTGATCGCCCCACATACTTGCGATTTTGGGTTTTAAGGACTGGATATCTTTCCAAAGACGACGGATATAATCACCAGATTCTAAGTTTCTAGACATTGCATCGGCTAGTTGTTTTTTCATTTAACCTGCAGTGCTAAAAGCAAGTTTGATCTGCGCTCTCGCCTGTCTCATTAGCAATGCAGTGTGCCCTTCCCTGGAGCTACCATTTTGCCTCCACAGTAAAAACATTTCTCGTGAGTATGTATACAGATCTTTAACCAAGTCATTCCATCCAGGTGTATTACGAGAATTACCTTGACGAAATCTGTAGGCAGTCCTGCCCGAAGCAAGCATAGCGGAGATTATGTTCGAATAGAATTCATTCAGATCCCTCCTGTGGTGGTCATTTCTACAATTTGTGGTAGTAGAAAAGGCCCATTATCATTATCGTTATCAAAGAATTCTCGTCATTCAAAAAAATCAAATTAAATTAAATTAAATAAAAAAATAGATAAATAAATCGCTTCTTTATGACGTGATTTAGGAATAATGTCTGCTTTTAATGGATCGTTTTCAGTGTGTTAGGAATTAGAGTGCTAACATATTATGGTATAATGCTTGGTCTTGTGACCCCCACCCCTTAAACCCCTACCTCCTACGGCCACTTGTGTGTGGGTATAAAATGTACCCCGCTCTGCGACTGCCCGTGACATCCTGGTCCCATGTATTTCTGGGTATGTAAACAGTACCCCCCGCTCTATTCTACGACCGCCCTGTGAAGTAAGGCGTGTGATCGTAAACACAGTACATATCTTCAGAACCTTTATCACAATGGCATCATATCTTAATGTGCCTGCGGCCTGCGTGCGTATTTTGAAACAAACGTTTACTTAAGGGCAACGTTTGTGTCGTCCTTCATTCGTAATGGACGATCGTCTTTTGTTCTTCTGGACGCAAATTCCTGAGAGGTATTCTAGTACTGCACCAGTCCCGGTTTTTTGCCATTCCGTAGTTTAGGTTAGGTTATGTCATTGGCACTCGCTGACTTAGGAGTGGGAAACTTAACGAGATTATTTCCAAAAGTTTCTATGGTTAGTTTTCAAGAGATGTTGTCCCGCTCTTTTTCAGGGAAAGGTCTCGGATAAAAAATGCTCCCCGGACTTGAATCCCACCTCCACTTCGCTCGCGTCCATGTCTCGTAGCTAGCCATCCTTCCTTGTCATAAATGGGTTTCTTCATTCTTGCTCCCGTCCCGATGGCATCTTTAATGGAATGTATTTTATCGCTTTTGTTTTGAGCACAGGAAAACAGATAGACAACCCCTTGTTTGTATCTAATGAATCCTGGATGAAGCTAGGATCTGATTCGGGTAATTTGATGGGGATTTCGTCTGAGATCATATTTATTTGTGGGTTGTATCTCTAGAGACAAACCTTGTTCATACCGGAACAGGTTGTACTTCCTTCCTGTTGCAGAATAAAGCCTTTTTTTTTTCCCTTCGCGTGCTACATTCTATCAAATTTGATCACAAATTATTAGAACTACTTTTCGTCTTCAATTATTCGAATTGTATTCATCCAAACGATCGGGAAAGATGAATACTCAAGAAAATAAGTCTAGTTTAACCATTCGTAGAAAGCGAACAAAGACAGACTGGTTAAGTTGAGTTGAATATGAGTTGAATATAGAATTTAGGTCAAAGGCCAAGCACCGGAACCTATGAGGTCATTCAGCGCTGAAATGGAAATTGACAGTCAAAAGGTTTGAAAGGTGTAACAGGAGGAAGAACCTCAAAGCAGTTTGCACTATGAACCAAGTGTTAGGAGAAGGTGAAAAGTAAGATGAAGAAAGATAATATGAAAGGAGGTACAGTAATAAGAATGAAAGTGGTTGCAGCTAGGGGCCAAAGGCACACTGCAAAAAGCCTTAATTAATACCTACAGTGCACCGCACGAGGTCCACTAACGGCGCTACCCCCCCCCCTACAGAGACAAACTGATTAAGGATTGCTCATGATCTCATCTGATGGCATCGCTTCCGTTCTACGTGGATCTGAGATCTTTGGAAGCAATTGTCCTTTTACTGATAAATGGGCCCCCCTCATGCTAATAGTTAGAAATGTCAAGACAACTTCTAGTTGAATTTTTTTTTTTTTATTCATTATTCCATATCTTCAAAATAATTCCAACTAGGGTTACTTAACTTCATGAAAAAAATTATATTTTGTATATTTTTATGGATGCTGACTTAAAGATTTTAATTTGTATCCAGCTGGATATTCAACTCAGATGGTGTAGAGGCCTTTAAGGCCTGGCACTTACAGCCCACTTAAAATTTGAAATAGATTTTGCATGTAAATTTATGAAATTGTTTTCCAAAAGAACGTCAAATCATTTTCCAATCTAAATTAGACAGAGGTAAACCATTCTTTAAATACGGTTCCCCTTTCCCTAAGATTTAGTTTAGTGCAGTTACTGCTATTCCCAATCATATAACCATATGAATAGCTGTAGTATGTAAACCAAATTCAGTTTTATGGACCAAACGAATACATGACGTCACTTTCAGTAATTTCTTTTTTAATTCCCGGACTACACTCAATAAAGTCAATTTTATTTTCAATCACAGCTGAGCCATTCTTGATTTAGGAGCACATAAAAAGAACTAACATTGATTATATTGTAATTTTTTTCCAGACAAGGACAACTTGGTCAACATGGTGTTTACTTTGAGATAAATAAACCGATTCCTTAGGAAAATCAGGCCAGCCTTCCTTTCTAAGTTCCCAGGACGAATCCTTGAGACGAAAAATCCAAATTAAAATGCAAATGAGGTCACTAATTCGCCCCAACGTTGGCTGAAGCAGCCGGCGGTTTTTTGTTTTAATTAAGGAGCCTATGCCTGTATATCCTTGTAATTGCCTTCGTTATTGGTACTTATCCGGCTATTATCGTTAGCCTGATGAAGTAAAAATTTCGACGCATCCATAATTATGATTTGGTTTTAAAATTCCTGCCATTGTCATTCAGGAAAATTGTCTTGGATTAAAGATTATTGCCAGTAGATTTGAGTTTCTCCCTCAAATGGCGATGCAAACAGGAAAAGAACGATTTGGGAAATATTGATGTATTCGGAGAAGCTCCTCATATTTCAGTTCAATCTAGATTTTATAGCTGGGATATGGATGGGAAGATACTTAGGCTTTATAAGTACTGACCCGCAATTCATTAAACCCATAAAAAGTAGAATGGCAAATGCTTTCAGTGTAAATAAAAATAGGTTTTAAAACTTCTGTTCAAAAAGTTTTCACGAATTTGTAATTTAAAAATATTTTATTTTGATGATTAGTATAAAGTACAATGTGGCAAAATACTTTCATTACAAGTTTTATGTATGTAAATATTTTATGATGAATATACTATATTACAAATTGTAAGAATTAAAAATAATGTATTTTATTTATTAATAATAATAATAAAAAAAAAACGATTTACTTCCGGTTACCTCCTTGAGAATATTTCTCTTTAGTGCTCTATTCCACTGTAGCTGTAATAAGCTGGACTAATTTTCTTAATCTCGGAACTCTAAATTATTCAATGATGTTATGTTACTGAGGATTTTTGTATTCTGTGATTTGACTATGATACGCTGACGAGTTCTTTCTCCCAATGATCAGGAATTTTATATATGAAATTTTTTTTATTAACATTAAACCATAGTGTTATAAAAAAAATATATATTTAATAGCATTCCATAAAGCTAAGTGAGAGAACCATATGTTGTTTACCTACAAAGAAAAAAAAAGTAATGAGTGAACGGAATTTAAATCTAGAACGACAATATTTTATCAAGACCTTAAAATGGTCCATATCCCCCCACCGACAATTAAAACTAGAGTTTAACAGCAACAGAAGGAATGACATGGATTCTGGTAGAGGAAATCATATGAGATTCGTCGTTCAGGAAGAGAGAGAGAGAGAGAGAGAGAGAGAGAGAGAGAGAGAGAGAGAGACCATCAATTCTCCAGCAAGAGAGGCGAGAACATACTGTTGAGAGAGAGAGAGAGAGAGAGAGAGAGAGAGAGAGCATACTGTGTATTCCCAGAAAACAAAACAAGGAAGTATTTCACGGCGCCTTGCTTGAAAATCAGTGTTCATAGGAAGGTAGATCGAAGAGATAGATTTCTGGAACATATTCTGTGGGACCGAGGAAGGACTTTACCATGAACACTAGAATTATAAGTCCGAAGTGCTTTAGGATTCCAAGTCCTAAAAATGGAAATATGGAAGGATATTTTCCGGGTACTTCAGAATCAATAAGAATCATCAGTTGACGATTTTTGTTTTGAAAAGAAGTTTCTTAGACTCAAATGCTTAATTAGTCTTTTGTAAAGGAAACTATTGTGCCAGCTCTGTACATCCGCCATCAAATCTTAAAAAACAATTGAGGCTAGAGGGCTGTAAATTCGTACCTTGATCATCCACCCTCCAATCATCAAACACACCAAATTGCAATCGTTTATCCCCAGTAGTTTTCTATTTTATTTACGGGTAAATTTAGACATGAATCTTGCATCTGGCAGCGCTTTGCGGGGACATGCGATGCATCCTCCCTCTACCTCATCTGGGGAACAACTGAAGCACTACTGGTTGTACACAAAACTCGATTGCTCAGAGGAAACTTCTGTTCGATATTTACTCTCTTTTTTATTCAATCAACAATTTTCATCTTTATCTTCATAATAAGATTATAAGTTAAGGCCTTCAACGCATTTAGCCGCCACAGGCAGTCGGCCTTGGTGCGTTACGTAAATACATAAAAAAAAAGAACCACAGTGACATATACCGAAATTATTCACGTTTACCGAGACAATTCATCACATTCCTTTTCTAAACTACAAATTCTCGGGCCTCGCGCATTCCTCAACCAGATGCACACACGCCTCGGAAAACGCGTCGCATAAAGACGAGGCACATAAAAAAAATGCGGATTCTCTCTCTCCTCCTCTCTCTCTCTCTCTCTCTCTTCTTGCGAGCGCTTTGCATACAGCTCGCAAGCGGCGAGAAATCTTGTCTCAGATAGAAGGTTTGTGTTATCAGCGCGTTTTCAAGTTTTAAGTACGTGGCCCCTTGGTGGTGTTGAGAGAGAGAGAGAGAGAGAGAGAGAGAGAGAGAGAGAGAGAGAGAGAGAGAGAGACTTTAGCTTCCCAATAGGCCTTTTTTTTAGCATATTTATCTGAAATGGATTTGTTTATCTATCATCTATCTATCTATCTATCTTAGATAGATATATATATAATTTCTATATATATAATATATATATAGATATGTTATATATATATATATTAGATATAATATATATATATAATATTTGTAAGGAATGAAAAAACACATTAGAGATGGAAACGCATTGATTTGGAAGAAGCAAATTACTAGGAAACCTTCTGAACGAAAAACCCCTGAAACACTCTCTCTCTCTCTCCTCTCTCCGCTCTCTCTTCTCTTCTCTCTGTAGATATTATATATATGATATATAATATATATATATATATATATATATAATATTATATCTATATATATACTATATATAGTATAGATCATAGATATAGATATAGATATATATATAGATATAGATATAGAATCAGATATAGATATAGATATTAGATATATCTATATCTAGATCTAATCGATATCTATATAAATTATATATTATATATATATTATATATAATATTTATATATATATTAATATATATATATATATATATTATATATAGATATAGATAAGATATAGCTATAGATAGAGATATATCATCTCTACTTCTAATCTAATGATCTATCTCTATATCTATATATATATATAATATATATATATAATAGATAGATATATATATATATAATATATTATCTATATAATAATCTATATATATATATATAAAGTATATATATATATATATATATATATAGAGATATATATAGATATATATATATAGAATATATATAATATTATCTATATATATATATATATATATATATATATATATATAATATATAGAATAGATATCGTATATATATAGATATAGCTATATATTATCTCTATATATATTATATATATATATATATAAGAGTCTATATAAAAAATAATATATATATAGAATATATATATATTTATATCTATTCTCTATATAATATATATTATTAATATATAGATATATTATATATATATATATATATAATATATATATATATATATATATATATATATATATGTATCTAATATATATATATATATATAGATATATATATACATATATATATTATATATATATAATATATATATATATATATATATACTATATATATATATATATATATATATATATATAATATATATATATATATATATAGTATATATATATCTATATATATACATATATTATATATATATTATATATATATAGATAATATATATATATATATATGTATATATATATCTATATTATATATATATATATATATATCTATATATAATATATATAATATATATATATATATATATACTATATATATATATATATATATATATATAAAAATATATTATATATATCTATATATATATATATATATATATATTATTATATCTATATATATATATTTATATATATATATATATATATATAGATGATATATTTATCTATATATATATATATATTAGATATATATATATACAAATATATCTATATATATATATATATATTAATATAATATATATATATATATGCGATATATATATATATATCTATATATATACATATATATATATTATATATATATATTATATATATAAGATAATATATATATATAAAAGATATATATATATATATATATATATAGATAATATATTATAGATATATATATATAGATATATATATATATATATATATAGATAGATATATATATAATATATATATATAATATATATATATATAATTATTAATTTTTAAAATATATACTATTATATAAATATATATAAGAGAGGGAGAAGAGAGAGAAAGAGAGGTGGTTCAAGAGGTGTTTTCAAGAGGGTAATTTTGCCTCGTCGAAGTCAATGCTTTCCATTCTCTTTAATGTAGTGTTTCAGCCTTCAAGTTCGTCCAAAAGTTTAATAACCTTTCTTGTCATATTTGTTTCAGTCTGTCATTTGATTCCACTTACTTGTTGAGGATTAGGTCTTACATTAGTTCTAAGCAGAAGTTCAGTAAAAATGCTGTTATCAGGTTTCTCACGGATGTTCTCTAAACATCATTCTAGGTTGCTACAAGAATTATGTCTGGCTATTCTTTCCATCTTTTAGAAATAAGTCGTTTCGTCAGCCCACACTATGATTTGCTCTTCTTACTTTGCACCTTTAACTTTCGTCACTCCTCGCTATCTCGTTTCTCACCTGGTTAAGAATTAACTTTCCTCTATTTTCGGCCACTAAGCGTCTCCAGGTGAGGTTGTGTCCTCTTCTGTATCTGAACACCGCAAATCTATTTGATGCGTTTATCGTTTTGGGCAAAATGTGTTTATTGGCTCTCTAGAATTAATTCATTTCTCCTGTAAGCTTCTTTTTATAGCTTGTCTAGTCCTTGTTTCTGGTTCATTTCTTGTTATGGTCTTGAGCAATGTTTGTCTAATCTCCACTGTACGCTCTCCCTTTCTGATATGTTGTTGTCAATTCCTGTTCTTTGACGGTTGTCACTTCTCTTCTTAGGTCTACAATTTCCTTTTCCACTGTCTTCTCTTCTCTTTCTACGAGTTTGTCCTCAGTTCCTATGGATTTTTCTACTACCCCTTACCTCAGTTTAGCTATTTGTGCGCATGCTCTTTGCAGTTTAACAACGCTTTTTTACCTTGCTTTTCGCAAAGTGTCTTTAATTTCAAGTTTTATTGAGTCATCTTGTTTGTGTCTTAGTTTCAATATTTCTCTCTGAGTGTAATTCAGAGAGAGAGAGAGAGAGAGAGCGAGAGAGAGAGGAGGAGGGGAAGGGGGGGGGGGGGGAAAAATCCCTTTAACTCGTAAGGCAAATGCAATTTCAGAGTCAAACATAAAAGCAGAATAAGTAACAGTTCGTTCTAAGAGCCACCCGAAGAGGTGACACCTGAATACTTCACCGAGCTACGTCCCCCCCCACCACCCAACCCACACGGCCCACTTTCTCCACTCTCTCTTTTCTAAGAAATCACACTTTTTGTTACATCAATTGACATGAGCAGTATTTGACACACATATATGGACTAACTGGAAGAGGTTTATCCTTTACCGGACAAAAAGTATTTTGTAGTTCATAAAAAAAAAAAAAACGCAAATTATTCATAAATGTTACGAAAATGGGATCAAAGAAAGTTTACTGATCCGAAAAAAAGATTATGGCGTCACTCTCGAGATTCTACGACGCTGGTCGATGTCGAAAGGTTGAGGAATAATCGATTGATGGATAGGAACGAGATTGAAAGGGTTGAAGGTTGAAATTGAAAGGTGTTGTGTATATAATTCTTTGATCAAAGCTTTGCTGTTTAACCTTAAATCACATAGAAGAATAATTTTTTTTTAAATCGCAAAAAAGCCAGGCGAACGGGTCATTGTATTACATTATTAATCTTTGTAATACGAAGAATGTAACATACAAAGCCATTTCCTAGTTGCTGAAAGTAAAGTACAAAAAAAAAAAAAAAAAAAAGAATAATCGATTATATAATCACCCAGTAGATTAGTAAGAAAATATATAGTAATGGATCTATATATGTATGTGTTGGTTTGCAATGACAACAACGTACATAGGAGACTGGACTTTATACAGGATATCGAGGAGCCAACTGACTCGCAACAGCGTATACAGAATTGCAATAACGGATGCTGCTCGGCAGCGCATGGCCGAAGAACATATCGTACTCCCCCCCTCAAGAATATATTATAATGGCAAAAATAAAAAGGGGAAAAATACAAGAACATATCGTACATCCCCCCCCCCCACAAGACACTCTTATAAATGACAAAAAATAAAAAGGGGAAAAATGCCCTTAGATCAAATGAGAAATGAGAGACAAGAGAAGAACAAAAAATTAAAAGCTAACTTCTCGATGCACCCAAAAGAATAAAATACATAAATTCTCTTGAAAGAAATATCAATTCATGATGAATTGAATACAAGACAATAACCATCACTCTACAAAGTCTTGAGCACTGGGTTTACCGAGGCTCTTCTGGCCTATCAACGGTTGGGCTAAAGTGTTGGTGCGTGTCCCCTGTTCTGTGGGTGTTGGTTTGCGTGGTAGGAGGACTCGTGCGAGAATGGCATGCCAGAGGGCGGAGCGGATGACTCTCGGGTCGTCTATTTCTTGTGACAGCCTGCCGCCTCGGTTAAGCTTGACGTGTGTACGACGATGGGGCTTGATTCTGTTACTATTGCCCGGTCGATACAATTGCCCCTGGTAGCTTGGTTTTGTATGCGTACATGGGTACCTAGTTCGATGGGCGCAGTCTTCTGGTAGTGCCAGGGATGAGCATCGCCTCCTGCGGAACCTTGCCATTGTAAACCCTTCGACGTATCGTCTGCCCTCCAATATCTGCTACTAACAGGTGTATCCTGGCGTCGGTACCCATCGCGCAGCTGGCGACCCGTGCAGCTGAGACGGCGACGCACTTGTTAATTTCCTGAGAGGCGTGTGGATACTGAGTATCGCCAGGCGTTTTGTCCGACTCACGGCTCCACCCTTAACGTATTTTCCGAGTAGCCTCTTCGCGATTGACAGCTGCTTCTGCCTGCCGTTTAGACTGGGGATACTGGCCGACGACAGCCGGACCTTGACCCCCATCTATTGAAAGAGGCCCCATCCTCCTCGCGGGCCAAGTTCGTGGCCTTCGTAGTTGATATTTGTTCTGGGGCTCCCAAACGCGAGAAAATATGATTCGAAGATGATTACTGATTTGTTAGCCGTGACACAATTGGGGAAATGACACTTCTAACCAACCTGTTAGTCTATACGCATACACCATGCTATACACTGCCTTCTATCTGAAACATATCGGCGAGACTTGCTGAAGGGATATTCCGCAGGCGCGTGTGAATCATTCTTCGGAGGCAGTGAGGCGGGCAGTTCATCGCATGAAGTACATCGGGCGCGGCAATGCTGAAGGTTCCCCTTCATTCCCGGCCAATAGACCGACTGCCTGGCCCTTCTAAGCATCGAGTCGAGGCCTTGGTGTCCGCGTAGTAAGGTTAGCGGCTACCTGGCGGCTTAAATCCTCGGGTATAACCAAGCGAACCAAACTTGGTCCAAATGAGTATGTCAACCAGATCCTGGTTGCTGTTAGGCCGGACCCGAACGCTAAAGAAGGGCGGAAGGCAAGCGTAGTTTCTTGCGACCTGTTGGGCCAGGTCGCCCGCTGAAAAACCCTTGCAAGCAAGAGCTGATATACAGGGTCGTTAAGATGCGGCGCTCTGACGCAGTCTTTCATCAACACGATGTATCCGGTCCAAGGCGCACGGGCACCTGTCCCCCTGCCTTGATGTCGTCCTCCAAATCCACGTCGGAAGCTTCGAGGGTGGCCGCATGCTGGCGTACTTGAAAGAAAATCTGCGGCAGTGTCTTTTTCGGGCAGGTATCATGTGGAACTTGAACTGGAGGTCTTCCTTTCAGGTGAATAATCTTCGGTTGATGACGTCTTGAGGGCTCGTCACCAAGCAGCTTGACGAGAGGACGGTGGTCCGTGATGATGCGTGAGATTAGGACACCCAAGTAGGAACAGCCTGGCCTTCCGCAAGCACAGGTAACTGCCAGGGCTTTCCTTCTACGGGGGCATACCAGATTCAGAGGAGGTGAGGTGTCGACTTTACCACACAGGGCAAGGCGCCAGAGCCCTTGCAAACAAAAGGGGCTGTCAGCTGAGGAAAAATACAATACTGCTGAAGGACTACGAACCCGATACAGTCTTTACTCCATCCGTCATTATCGTCGTAGGCGTGTTCTCGTAATATTGCCAAGCCGTCTGGGCTAATTGACGAGACCTCCTGTGCCTGCGGAGTTTGTCACGTAGCCGAATATCCCAGTAAAACGTTTTTCAGTGGGCTTCTGAGAGTTCCTAAAGGCGCTCCATGATGGGTTGCCGTTGCAAGGAAGGGAGCTAACTTATTCACGAACCGAACCACGACTAATATCCGTATGGGGGCTCTCTGATATGGAAGTTACGAAATGCGTTCTATTCGTTCGTCTGCGGTTTGTACGACTCCCACCCGGAATACGACGAAAGTGACTCTCTCTTGCAGAATTTAAACTTCTCGGGCTTGAGTGTGATACTGCAGAGGCACACGTTTGACAGGAATTCATATACATGCAGAACGCCTCGTCATGCTGTGATCGTATAGCAAAGTGTCGTCAAATGCAATTTATGCTTTCTGCGTGATGTCTTGCGGCATCATCAAACCTTTTTGTGTAGGGTCCGACGACGAACAGTGACCGTGGGTGTTCTACGATAACGGCATCGTCCCATTGAAGTATAAAGGTCGTAAGCGGTCGGCTGTTTTCGTCCAATTCCACTTGATGGAAACCCCATGGGCGTCCGCCGTAGTCTTGTACGTAGAATGGGATGCTTGAAATATGTCGAAGGTGCCGTGATGATGAGTTCCCGAAGACAGGTGCGTTGAGGCGCTGGAAGTCACTGTGCGGCGAGGTGACAATATTCTGCGCAAGACCATCCCTACACACCATTCCGTTGCATCCCACATGGGACGTCTATCACCACCGCGATGTGTGCGAGAATCGTCCACTCGTACCTACTTGTGATCTGTCCCATGTCCTTTTCACAATAGCATACGTCCGTAGGGATTGTTCCCTCTCGGATGTGCGAACAGCATAATGACAACAACGCATACGGATCACGGCAACATATTAGGAGGTGGTGCTGCTGCCCATCATGACCAGGAACGGTTCCCTGGTTGTATTAAAGGTTGTTGAAAGAGAAATACCGTAATTAAACATCCCTCAAGTTCTCGTATATTCGCCTCTCCAAGGTGGGATGAGGTACGTGGCTGGCTTCATTGTCTTAGGGGAGTTAGGCCGTGGACGTCTTCGTTAAGCACATCAGCTGATGCAACGAGATGGGTAGGGGGTGCGGAAGTCAGGGGGGGTACTATTCCAGCTCCTACAAGCATTCAGCGATATTACAGAAGTTCTTGGCCGTCGGCGGACATCAAAGTAAACCTCCTCTTCGTGCGTCGCCCACCTATATCTAGAAGCATGCCGTGACCAAGACATACTCACTCGGAGATAGCTACTCCTAAGACCTGCTTGCGCGCAACTCCAGTGAATTTATTTGCAGTCTTGAGAGGAATCGTGGGTCCGGAACGCAGACTGTGCTGCTCCGGTGTCTGCTACGAACGAGTGTGGATACGAATTCCGTTTCTATGGGAAACAACAGCCTTGATCATGGGGTGGGGGAGAGTGAGTGTCTGCAACGATCGATAAACTCGAGGCAAGCGGCGCTTTCTTCGTGTTCCTGCAGGCATTTCTGAACAGTGCCCTACCTTTTGGCACCGTGAACGTCATACCTCTGGCTGGCACGACGCGCGACCAAAGGGATGGCGCCCCCCACAATTTCCGACAACGCTTCACGTTGGAATTCCGCGCAACACCGCGACGTCTGGCTCACGTCACAATGCCTGTGACTTCACACTCGAGAGCGGCCGGCAGACCACATCTCACTGATAGACGACGCGCGGGACACTTTCAAACATTTGGCCGGTGCAGCTCGAACGTGACAGAACAGTCGCCTGAAGGGCATCTACACTTTAAAATAGTCTCACATGTCTGAAAAACAAGGCCCTTCTAATACAGGGTCACTGAGGCCTGACATTATTTTCCGCAACAGCATGGACTCTTTAAACACATCCCGCAATTTGGGAACTCAAAAAACCACAGTCGGGTGGCTTCTGAGCACACCTCGAAAAATAGTTTCGCGCACTAATCCTCGCGCCCTTGTGGAGGCAAAGAATTCAGACCACGAACTGCCTGATTCGACGACCGCAACCACAATATCCGGATGGCGTCAGCAGCCGCGTCGGGGGCGGAGGGCATTCAATTTGGCATACTGAATACGAGCGTCAGGCACGTTGCAAGCCGCGTTACACAGTTGAGCCTAATGTGCAGGACAACATCCTGCGGCGGGAACTTGTAAGGTGAATCCAATACGTCATCGAACGTCTCAGGATCTGAACGCTGCCGAAGGACATTACCGCCTCACACTTCCAGGGGCAGCAGAGACAGGAACTCTACCGCACGTGCTCCTGAACCGGGAAGGGCATCCTGAAGGGAACGGATGGCACGCTGATGTCTGCAAATAACGTCTCTGTCGCCTTGCATTGGACGGCTGTGACAAGGCCCTTGGCATCGCGGGTTGAGGCACGCCTCGGCTGGCTGTGGTGGTCGGAAGTTATCTGGGGATGGCTTGGTCCTTATCCTACTCACTTCGCGATGTCTGGGTTTGCAATTGACCACAAACGGCCGGAGACTGGATTATTACAGGGATACCGGGAGCCACGACTCGCAACAGCCGCTATACAGAGATTACCAATAACGGATGCATGCTCGGCAGCGCATGGCGAAGAAAACATATCGTACAGTATGCATATAATTATGTAATCGATATATAATCGATATTATAGAGATAATACATACTTTTATATTCAAAAACACTAGCTGCGACATTTACCAAAAATATATTTTGTATACTACATTCCTTCGTATGAAGACTGCCCAATATCACGAAAGAAAACAAAATAAGACCAAAATCTTAGCTTCATGCAATACATGTGACTTGGTTCGCATTGCTTATAATTATACATTTCATGATGAGTGAGAATTTAGATAAATAGAAATTTTGCAAGACAAAAACTCCGAAGACCGATTAATATTGGATGCGTCTGATTTTGCTATTCATTATTTTTCCAGCTCGAGGTATCGTTCCTCATCTCTTTTCAATCCTCGGGTTTGGCAAATGTCCTTATCGACTTCCGGGGGTTAGTAGATAAAGGCCCCATATCATTATTGTTATCAAAGAATTCACGTCATTCAAAAAAAAAAAAAAAAAAGTAAAATTAAAAAGTAATAAATCGCTTGGTTATGACGTGATTTAGGAATAGTGTCTGCTTTTTAATGGAATCGTTTCATTGTGTAGGAATTAGAGTGCTCACATATAATGGTATAATGCTTGGTCTGTGACCCCCACCCTTAACCCCCCCCCACCCCCCACCCCCATCCATGCGATGCCATAAATCCTGTCCCATGTTACGTTGGGTGTGTGTGGTTAAACAGTATCCGTTCTATGTCAGCCCACACCTCTTACTTGTGTATGAACGAGTGACAAACAGAACACGTCAGAATCTTTATCACAGTACGTGCATTTTTTTGCACACCAAAAACGTTTGCGGAACCCCAAAACTTTTGCGTCGCGCATCGTATAATGGACGACCGTCTTGTTTACCGGACGCAAATTCCTGAGATGTGTGCTAGTATTGAACCAGCACCGTTTTTTGCCAGCCCCCTAGGTTATGTTATAATTGGTTAGTGAGATTTGGGAGTGGAAAATTAATGAGATTATTTTCAAAGATTCTATGTTAGTTCTTAAGACATAGCGTTGTCCGCGTTTTTTTCAAGGAAAGGGTCCCGTACAGTAACACTTCATTTGATTGCCTAACATACATACATATCTTCTTTCTAAAGCCATCCATTACCACATAAAATCATGCCTTCAATATTCCTTTTAAGATCTAAATTCGTCTTGGTAAAAGCGAAGGCAATCTTAATTGTGGCTCCTGCTATTAAAAAAGATAACAGCTACTATTAGTTTCTCCTCTCTCTCTTACTCTCTCTCTCTCTCTCTCTCTCTCTCTCTCTCTCTCTCAGTATAAGCAACGAATATCTTATCTTCCTCATATGGTATGTGGCTCCACATATATAAAAAGGAAGACAATCACTTACAATATCTCCTCCTCTTCTCTCTCTCTCTCTCTCTCTCTCTCTCTCTCTCTCTCTCTGTATATTCTTTTGCCATCGAACGTGCATTCTCATTTTCCTAACGAAAATATATCACAATATCTTGCACAAAGCTAAAACAAAATCCATGCCAGTAAGATCGATCTCACTCGACACATATTGGATTTTCACCCTCGCGAACAAGCTGTTTTTGAGTCCTCCCTTCTTCCAAAGTTATATATACGAGGTGACCGAGACCGACGTGTGCGCCTTTTTTCGCACGTGCGTTGTATTAGAAACTTCACCCTTTATTATTCCTAAATTGTATATTAGTCTTATCTTTTTCCGGACCTAAAGGACAATTTTTAGTCTCCTGATAATCACGTACGGTCTCGTCTGTCACAAGATTAAATTTGGTTCTCGAAAACATAATGGAAGTCGTCGGGAGTGAATCGTTTAATTCGTCTTCTTATCTTTGAAAATGATATGGAACAATATGATGTTTTCATTTTAAAAAAAAATTCTGATGCGGTTGGACTGGATTCTATAAAAAATGAAAATTATGAATATGTGAATAGGCTGGTTGTGACATATGGACCAATATGGATTCTATTTAAAACTGTAAGCAGATTTTTATAACATTTGATAGAAAAAAAATATCTATTATCGTGGCCCCAAAACAAAAATCTTTAATATGAAAATTAAATACTATATATCTTTTTTTTCGACCAAAGTTTATCTTCTTCAAAAATCAGCCAAATGGCAAAGGTTTGAAGCATATGACATCCCAAAATCTTTACATTTCCCCAAAAAGTATTAGACAGTGAGTTTTAGCACTTCAAACTGTTTATCTGAAGAGCTTTCTAGCCAAGACTTTTAGCAAATTTCAACTTAATCCAAAATCAGGAGGAGGACAATGCTTTGAACATGTTCGACCCAGATTGTCAAACAGCCGGTGGTCAAAATGGACCCGTCATCCCCCTCCCCCCCTTCGATTATTATCAATATGGTCTTGTAGTGCACTTCCGTGATGCTGTAAAGAACGACGAGAGGATAAACATAGATCTTGTTTGGAGGTTCTTCCTGAGTTTCTTCATGAGAAAGACATGCTAAGTGAGGAAAGAGAGGAGAGAGAGAGAGAGAGAGAGGAGAGAGCCCAGAGGAGAGAGAGAGAGAGAGAGAAATGTGCTGGTTCCGCGTGTAGAGACATGAGAATGAAAGTGAGAGAGAGAGAGAAGAGAGAGAGCCGATAGAGAGAGAGAGAGAGTTGTTTCAGATCCTCGTGTTTGAGCTATGGGAATGAAAGAGAGAGAGAGAGAGAGAGAGAGAGAAAGTTGTTGCTGGTCCCGAGTATGAGACATGGGAATGAAAGTGAGAGAGAGAGAGAGAGAGAGAGTTGTTTCAGATCCTCGGTTGAGATAGGAATGAAAGAGAGAGAGAGAGAGAAGAGAGAGAGAGAGAGAGAGATAGAGGAGAGAGGGGGGGGGGGCGGGGGGGAGAGGACAGTGATAACAAACGAAATATTCCACTGACGAACGTTTGGTGTAACTAAGCTGATGTTTGAAACAATAAATGGAACAGTGTATATAATAGTGAAATAAAATTGATATATATAACTATTGCCCTTATCTGAAGCTTCATTATGATCCACCCTCTCAAAGATGTGAATCAGACAGTATAAAATCAACGGTTTGTTTTTCATCTAAGTTCCTCGTTGAATCTGCACAGAAAATTGGTTACAAAAAAAGGCATTTTTGAACCATTGTATTTATTAAATAAGGTATTTGCTATCAGTATAATCGATTACATTAGACTGATATAAAATAAAAGAATGTAAACGAAACTCAAAAGCAAGAGCATCTAATATGACCAAGATAAATTGAAAAAAAAAACAGTTTTGTAAGGACGCCTTGCCACATCGTGAAGCAATTAGAATAGGGAGATCTGTATGATTATAATAACAACCGTATCATTATAAAATGATAAAAATTCATTAGCTTGTTGTTAACTGTTTATTATTAAAAGTTCTAATCACTCTTAAAATATCAATGTAGATTTTGTTTTTTAATCTAGATTCTAATTTTAACAAAAAACAGCATCGAATTATTCATATTGTCTCCTGAGATTTTCCTTGGAAATCTTTTTCGATTCAGAATCTCCACATATGGAGTAATCACTCACAGCATTTTGGACTTAATCAGTTACTCATCCGAATGTAGTTACACTTCCTGTCTACCCATCAAAATAAACATTAGTACAGATCGTTTTCAACTCGGTCAAGGCGATCTGACATAATCACAGTAGCGTAACCTGGTGTTCAGAGATGGCATCTGAGATCATTAAGGACTACTATCAAACTTAGCCTTAGATTGGCATCACGTGAATCACATTGGCTATTTAGCACCTAAGTTCACCCCCCCCCCCCCCCCCCCCCCCCCCCTGCGGTCTTGGACATCTTTCACGGTCACCTGGCATACTATTATGAGTATGACCCTATTCCCTCATAATTTATAACAATTTTTTCTCTGTCTTGTTGCGTCCATTCAAAATTCGCCACTCCCTAGTGATATTTTTGGAAGCAGTAAGTTTCGCGTCAGGTGTTGCTTGAATAATCCCGGCATAGTTTTCTCTAGATTCAAGTTTATTTGCCAAATACTTTATTATTATTTCCTTACTTATCGTAATTCTGTCACTATTTACAACGCTTTCCTTGAAGTGGATATACTATATAGGATCGTATATTCCTACAATAAGACGCACTTTTCCCGCAGTGGAGCAGTGTTACTTTATCATTCCACAACAGGGATACTGATCAGTGCGGTTGTAATGATTCGAAGGATATTCTATGAAACTGCAGATTACCCTTTATTTGTTTCGGTCAATTAATTTCTATCCTAGGCCATTATGGAATCAACGGCATTGTTATGCGACGATACTCTATAACCAAAACAAGTAAACTCTCTCTCTCTCTCTCTCACACAACACCAGTTAGGATTTTAAATTGAATGGATGAGTGCTGTCCTTTAAACGATAGTTTTCTTTTATATATAGCTTTTTGACTGACGGATTTACATTAATGGTAGTGTTTGAATATAGAATAGGCAGGTGTGATATACCTACATATATATACATATACATATACATATACATATACATATACATATACATATACAATAAATATACATATACATATATATTATTATATATATATACATATATTTAATATAT
>NC_061098.1:36857804-36877804 GCF_015104395.2 Macrobrachium nipponense | reverse complement strand
TGATATATATACATATATATATATTATATATCTATATATATATATATATATATATATTATATATATATATATATCTATATATACATATGTATGTATAATAGATATATATATATATTATATATTATATAATATAATATATATATATATATAAAGATATATATATATAATTATTATATATATATATATATATATATATATATATATTATAATATATATATTAATATTCTATATATATATATTATATATACTATATATATATATATAGATATATATCCTATATATATATAATATATATATTATATATATATATATAGACTATTATATATCTATCTATATTATATATATAATATATATATATACTATATATATATATATATATATATATATATATATATATATATATATATATATATATATATATATTATATATATATTATATGATATTATAAATATATAATATATATAATATACACATATATATATATATAGATTATATATATATATATATTATATTGTATTATATATAATATAATAGTATATATATATATATATAGATAGAATATATATATATATATATAGATATATATATATATATATATATATATATATATATATATAATATATATAAATATTAGATATATATAGATATATAATATATATATATAATATTATATATATTTATATTATAAGATATAGATATAGATAGTAGATATAGATATAGAATATAGATTATAGATATAGATAATATATATAATATATAAATATTCTATATATATATATGGATAATATATATATAATATTATAGATAATATATATATATATAGATATATTATATAAATGGAAGTCTATTTTTGCAAATTTCAGATTACTTATTATATTTTCTTAGAGTAGGTATGTTCAGAAATGTGAGGTCAGAATTCACTAAAACATATTTAAAAAGAAGAATAAAGTAGAATGTGAAAAGAGAGAAGAAATCAGCATTGTCGGTTTGAAGCAGGAAATTGCTGTCATCACTCGAGATAAGAGGAGCTCGAGTTCTCTGTTTGTTTTGGAAACTTGTCAATCATGTATGTGGCATCGGTAGCAAACCAGTATTGTTCCTTCTATTACTTTTAAAACCACGTGAGGAATTGCATCATATTTCGTAAGATCGTTTTAGAACATCTTATATAAGAATATATCATCTATAGGAAGTGATGTCACTTATTCTTTGCTTTCAATTTAAATAATTATTCCTTTCATTTAAAGAGACTTTTATCGTTTTAAATCACGTAATAATAAATATTTATGATTGCAATCCCAATTTCTCTCTGTTCATTGTTTTAAAAGAGAATTATAAAGATTTAGCAAAGGAATTCAGTTCCAAAACATTTTTGGGTCAGTCAGGCATTAATGTTTAGTCTAGTTAATTACCATACCAAGAGATTATTTTGTCATTCTCAGATTTTGAAAACCATGTCGCGAGGAGATAACATCCATCTCTCTCTCTCTCTCTCTCTCTCTCTCTCTCTCTCTCCTCTCTCTCTCTCTCTCTCTCTCTCTCTCTCTCTCTCTGCCCATACGAAAGAAGTTCGGTTTCACTTTGAAATAGAGATTATATATTTTGTGGTTGGTCACTCATAAATTTTAGGTTTGGGTATTTTCTTAGATTTATTTAGTATGCTTAGTGCTTATTTGTGGATCTGAGCAGGAAGTTGTAAAAAGTGTATGGTGTTTATTGGGGCCTTCAAAATTGGTCTGCCAAGGTAAGAGTTTTTTAGTAAGTTCAGTGACTAAAATAAAAACTTAAAAAGTACTGAAATACTGAAAGTTCTTAGGTTATTCCAGGGGAAAGTTTTTTCACATTTTGGTGTTGATTTTTGGGTGTGTGCTCCATTTTTTCTTATTAAAGTGATTTTTTGTCTAGTTTGCCATTTTTTCTTATGAAGTGTTTATATATATACTATATACATATATATATATATATATATCATATATATATATATATATATATATATATATATATATATATATATATATATATATATATATATATATATATAAGCGAATACCACGGGAAATGATAGTCAAGAATCCAAGCGCTTTCGTCTTTATTCAGACATCGTCAAGGAGCTACTAAAGTACAATCGGAGAGGAAGGCCTCAGGTACAAACAAGATCAGGAATACCAGATGGTTAATTATCAAAAGGGTAAAAATTTAAAATAAAGGGATAATCCAGGATTATCGGATATCACACGGTCACAAACTTAAACAGATTCTGACCCTAACCGAAATTACAAAGTATCTTTACAGTCCAAAACATTTAAAAACTGAATATATTAATTTTGTTGCTTATATTTATCTACAACTTTTTTTCATTATGAAAGCATCAAGTTTAAATAACCAAGACATAAATTTAGAACATTTCTATTATTGACTTGATAAAATAAAACAAGATTCAATGATATTCCTATTAACTGTGTCATTACATGGGACTAAGGCTCTTGCTTGACTCCAGTTAATAGGATGGTCTAAATCTCTTATATGTACAATAATGCATTCGATATTTTCCAGTTCTCACAGAATATTGATGTTGCTTAAGACGCTGTGAAAGAGATTTGCCAGTCTGTCCGTAATAGATTTTATCACACTTTTTGCAAGGAATTTCATATATGCAGCCTGGAAGATCTTTAGGAGAATTTTGATTACTAAACTCTTGACATTAATATTACTGAAAACAACATTTATGTTAAAAAGCTTTAAAATTCTAGGAATATCTAAAAAACCTTTCATCATAAGGTAATTTTAGAATGTTATGCTTACTAAATTCAGTTTGTCATTAGTTGAATAAAATGTTTTTCTAGCTCTTTTCCATGCCACATCTACAAAAGCCTTGGGTATTTAAGTTCAATGCAATATCATAAATAGTTTTAATTTCAGCGTCAATAAACTGCGGGCTACAGACACGTAAAGCCCTTAGGAACATCCCAGAAAAAACAGAGAATTTAACATTTGATGGTGATTGGAGTAGTAATGAACAAAAGAGGCAATATTAGTTGATTTTCGAAAGACTGAAAATGTGAAATTTCTATCATTTCTATGGACAGTTACATCAAGAAAATTCAAATTACAATTTCTTTCTTCCTTCTACAGTAAATTTTATAGAAGGGACTAAATTATTGAGATTACAAGGAATTCGTGGAGGTTTTCGTGAACTGGCCAAATACAGAAGATATCATCCACGTATCTAAACCAAATAACCTTTTGGGGCAAAAATTCTTGGTAAGAGTTTTGTCTCAAAAAATTCCATGTAAATATTGCTAAGGACAGGAGATAAGGGATTACCATGGCCATGCCAAACTTTTGTACAAAAAATTCCCCATTGAAACAAAATTTACTATCTTTGATAGTAATGAGACTAATGAGATTTTCTACACTTAAGGAATGTCATGACGTCTAATTCCTCCTCCAAATATTCAAGTAAGTCATCTACAGGCACTTTGTAAATAAAGAGACAACATCAAAACTAACCATATTAAAATCATAATTCAAATTTAAACTATTCAATTTGTTTATAAAATCAACATTGTTTTTAACATTCGTGTTAGAAATATTTCCTACCAAAGGAGTAAGAATTTTTACAAGCCATTTAGATAAATTATACGAAACTGAGCCCACTGAACTAATGATTGGTCTGATAGGGTTATTGATTTTATGTGTCTTGACTAAACCATACATGTAAGGAAGGGAGGCGCATTGCGGTTGTAAACTGTTAATTAAATGGTCAAGCCCTTCAAAATGGATTTAATTTGTTTATTAAAATGGGAGTTAACTGTCTGTGTAGGTCAGACCTCA
The DNA here is from genome assembly GCF_015104395.2 of Macrobrachium nipponense. NCBI lineage: Eukaryota > Metazoa > Arthropoda > Malacostraca > Decapoda > Palaemonidae > Macrobrachium > Macrobrachium nipponense. The sequence goes on along the minus strand of NC_061098.1, from coordinate 36,873,969 downwards.
GTTTCGTATAAGTATCAGTGTCATTTAGCAATGTCATTATTTTACTTATATAGTCACTTTTATTCATAATTACCACTGCATTAGATTTATCTGCTTTTGTCACCTTCACTGTTTCGTTTCTTTAATTTTTCTTAAAAGCCTGGAGAAATCTCACGGTACATTAGGGGGAGAAGGTTTACTCATAGCACCATACACAATACCTTTACAAATATTGATATCATCAGGGCATAGGTTTTGATTCAATTTTTCTAAATAACAAAACGATTTTGAGATGTCGACACAGTCCAGGTTACCATTAAATACACCAAAGCTTAACCCATATCCAAAGCCGCTGTCGTAGCACTATCCACTGGTTTGTCAGATAAATTAATCATGAAGTCCACGTTGGCATGCTTAGTCCAGTCGCTTTCAGCAATAAGATTTTTCAGCTTGACTTGGAGCTTCCTTTCAAGACGGTTGCAGCACTTTCTCAATTTTCCATAGCAATAATCCAGCATCCGATTGCTATGGAAAATTGAGAAAGTGCTGCAAGACAAGTGAGAAAAATTTCTCAAGCAATTTCTCGTCCTTTGTCTGCAGTTTTCCCCTGTGTAGAGTATCTCTCAAGACTGATGTCATTTAGTACTATTACAGTTTTCACTTATCAGGGCTACTTCTTTCCCTAACAAATATTTGTCCGCTCTTCTACCTAATGCAAGCAAATAAATGCTCCAGACTATTCTGACAGCCTCCTTGTTAGGATATCATCAACTTCATTAGGGGTCTTAAGCATTTCAAACAGGAATATCAGAGAGTAGCATGACAGAATTAACCCTTTTTGAAATTGATAGAGATGTCTCTTTTCTGACGATCCATTGACACGACCACTGAAATCTTTAATCACTCTCATTGTCTATATGAATCAATCATTGTCTTCACAACACTTGGGAGATACTCCAAATTTAAGGCAAGAGCATAGCGAGAAGCTTTGTCGCCGTTCATAGATAAAGAATTCAGAATATCAAACCATTCATCCAGTAAAGATATGCAGTGAGATGTTGCTTTCCATTCATTATTTCTCTAAAGGCCCTTTTTCACCTAGAAAATGAAGAGCATTACCGCAACTTCTCAACAGAAACTTTGCAGCTTATTTAACACGCTGCCGTTCTGACCTTTGAACGTTTAAGTGAACTTTAATTATTTTTGAAGCCAGTCCATACTAAGTTTTAGATTCTCTCACTATTAAATTTTCTCTTAACTTATGATTGAAATTCTATCCCCGTTTGACAACATGAACCCTGAATCCATAAGGTAATTCCTGACTAATATGAGTAAACGAAAAGCATCTGTAAAAATAAATAATTGTGTCTGAAAATGGAGTCTGTGTAGACGTTTTCTTACATAAAGGGTCAATCCCAAATTTTTTCCACAACCAAGGATTGCAGGACCCTAAAAAATGCACTATTGCCACCACTGCTAACCTGCACATTCCACTTCCTTTATAAAATCAGTTATTTATAAAGCATATATGATTCGTCAAAATCAAAGTAGTATATGGGTTATTTCCTATGACCTATTAGTCCCCTATGGGTTATTTCCTATGACCTGTTAGTCCCCTAAGCAATACCACTTGCACTCTGTGTGGTTTATATAATCTGCCAGTGCTCTTCTCATAATAGAACAAATCAAAGCATTTTCAAGATTCATTTTATCAGTTCGACGACATCCTACTTTCCAGCTCTCTCGAAAATTATCGTCTTTTGGAAAAACTGAAATACTTGGTGTTTGATCCTACTTTTTCGAACATCCGAGAACTGAACCACTTGTTGGGCATTTACGTACGAAAACGACTGAATAATGAAAAGAAAATGGTATCCCTGAATACATAGTAGGTGGATCTTGGACACGTGGACACAGTCCGTGACTATTGTTGACTGAATTAGTCTATGGATCAAGCTTTGATACGGTTTGACTGACGTCACTGACCGCGACCTTTAAATTATAATATCTGCGGTGCCGACCGACTTCTATGGCTACAGGAGTGTCCTTGGAAATAATCTCTAATTAAGTCTCTCAAGAGACGCCACTCGAGCGTGTTGGAGTCCTTCATTGTCATCCGAGACTATTCATTGGTTGTGAAGCGTGTTGGAGATATTTTGAGATAAGGGATTCGAATGAAAAATAAAGTTGGAGTCGTCCAAAAGGAGAGAATAAATTCGTCTAGGCACTGGCGAATGAAAAAGAAACAAGTAAGAGAGGACAGGGGTAAGGTAAACAATAAAATTTTTCAAAATTCTCGTTTCAGTAACGAAATATTGATTACAATGATAGAGATACATACATATATATATTAATATAGATATATATATTATATATATATATATATATATATATATATATATATATATATATATATATATATATATAAACACACGTAACTGAATTACAAAATATGGAACGTGATGAATATATGGCTACATAAAGAAAAAATCCACGAAGTTAAGTAAAATGACGGAGTACTCTCAACCTAGTTTTCCAACAAGGAACCCAACCCATCTGTTAACGTGTTTACGTTTTCTCATAATCTGGTGTCAGTTGATTACTAAATCATATTACAACAAAAATAACTGCTACTTTACAGCTGGCGCAGTGTCCCAGTTGTCTCTAGGAGACCAGATTGTTGATTATGCATCCGTTCGCCATCACAGCTTTGTAAAGAACAAGGAATGATGCGCGAGAGAATTCTTGTGTTAAAACGAGGAACTTTCTTGACTACGTACTATTCGTGGATGGTGGCATTTAATCTAAACTGTAACATTTACTTTACGCGTTATTGGAACTGATAATTAGATCTGCATTGCTTAAGTTTCTGGAAGTATTAGATCACTAAAATACGATCCTTATTAATAAGAGGACAAAAAAGCTAGGTTGTCGTTTATCTCAAAAAACGCTATCTCAAGGTTCAGACAAATAAACAAGATGCGCGGCAGAGCTACGACTCGGAAAACGAAGATGAGAAATTCCACTTGAAATCTGTACGATGTTTTAGATCTGTGTCAACAAAGGCTTTCATCTGCTCTCGCCACTTCTTCTGTTAGTCTGTTTCGTCCCTCGCTATATCTCGTTTCAAATGCTAGTGATATAGTACAAACGCTCACGTCTAAATCAAGGATTTTTTGAGGCGGACAAATTTGCCATCAGATCCTTTCCCGTATTTGTTGGCGACTAAGATACACGAGATGAATGTGAAGGAATTTACTTAGCTTATACCATATCAGACAAAGAGAGAGAGAGAGAGAGAGAGAGAGAGAGAGAGAGAGAGAGATTCATATAGTCAGCAATCAGATGGTGCGTGCTACCGCAGTTATCTGCACATGTATGAATTCTATGCAATTGGCTCAGAGAGAGAGAGAGAGAGAGAGAGAGAGAGAGAGAGAGAGAGAGATAAAATAAAAACAGAAAAAAGTGAATTTACTCTTATATTATAGGGAAGAGTTACAAGGAGTTAGAAGGACTAGGATGTCTTAAAGATTTATTAGTCCATCCGAGGAGACATCGTGTGCTCACTTATCTTTTGAGCAGATTTTACTGTTCATTCACAGTGCCTAATGAGTCTGTCTAGCATTCTTTTAAACCCTTCCACACTTTTGCTGTTTACAATTTCTGGTGGCAGTTTATTCCACGTGTCACAATTCTTGTATGTAAAGAAGTTCCATAATGGAATGTGTTGTATCTCTTGTCAGTTCTAGTTTCCATCCATTATTTCTTGTCTGGTTTTTCGTTTAACGTAAATAGGTTACTGTCTACTTTCGTTAGCCTGCCTTTGAGTATTTTGAATATTTATATTAGTTGTCCTCGTAATAGTCGTGGCTCTAAGCCATACATGTTCAGGCTTCTCTAGTCGTCTTTGGTAACCTGATGAGTGGAATTAACTATGTGGCTCTTGCTTGTACTCCTTATATCCTATATTATTGTTAGTGCCCAAAACTGTAGTGCATATTCAAGATGTCTAACGATTGATGTGTAGATCTACAGCATCGTTTCCTTGTTTATTATATGAACTGCCTCTTTCAAATATCCACTAGTTTGTCTGTGCCCTTTTTTGCATTTTTTTTTGTGGATTTTAAGTCCCAAGTAATAAATAGCGCTTTCGAGGTCCTCTCTTGTCTTATACACTATTTATGTCCATCCCAAAGCAGCATGTAGTTGGCATGTTTTTTTTTTTTTTTTTTTTTTAACACTTTACACTTATCCAAGTTAAATGGCCTTTTCCATTTTTTTTACCATCTCCTATTTTCTTTAGATCATTTCTTAAACTTTTCTACTGTCTCTGGGTATGCTGCATTTACACCTAGTTTGGTGTCGTCTGCAAATTTTTGCTATCCTGCTAGTTAATCGTACATCAATGTCATGAATTAAAAAAAAAAAAAAAAAAAAAAAGCAGGTGTGCAGCACCCTGAGGAATTCCGCTTGTCACATCTACCCACCAAATCAGATTCTTCACTGTTTTATTACGACTCTCTGTTTTCTATAAATTAGCCAGTCTTCGGTCCAGTCTCCTATTTTCTCTACAATTCCAAAGCTATAATTTTTGTCATAGTTTCTTGTGTGGAACTTTGTCAAAAGCCTTTTGGAAATCGAAGTAGAGTATATCTATTGCTCTACTGCTTTCGTAAATACCAAGCATTTTATGAAAAAACTCCAAGAGTTTGATAGGCCGGATCTGTTTGTCTAAAGCTGTTGACTGTTTAAGAACAGATTGTTCCTATCAACGTGATCCACAATTTGATCAGCAATTATGAACTCAAAAATCTTACAAGGGACCGACGTTAGGCAGATTGGTGTATAATTTCCTGGCTCTTCTCGTGGACTTCTTTTGTAAACTGAGGGCACGTTTACCTTGTTTCCATCCTGTAGGTGCCTTTCGTTGTTATGCCGTTTTTCTTTAGTTTATATAGTAGGTGAAGAACTATCTCCTGTTTTAGCTCTGTAATTTCTCTTGGATGAATCCGATCCCAACCAGGAGATTTGAACTTGTTTAGTTTTTCTATTTTGTTTTTAACGTCTTCTGTAAATATTATTTTGTTAAGTGGTTCTGCCCTTTCAAATTTAATAGCTGGTCCAGGGATTGAGGTAGTGTCTCCAATTGTAAAAACCCTAGTAAAAAAACTTATTCAATATTTCTACTTTTTCCAAGTCTGAGTTCACCAGGTTTCCTCCATTGTCACTTAAAGGACCAATGCTATTTTTTTTTTATTGGATTCCTACTATTAACATGTGCAAAGAATTCGTTTGGGTTTTGGTTTTCTCACAAACTGATGCAACTCCTTACCCTCCTTTACCTTTGCAGAGAGAGAGAGAGAGAGAGAGAGAGAGAGAGAGAGAGAGAGAGAGAGAGAGAGAGAGAGAGAGACGTATCCCTGGAAAGTGTCAGATACTATGATCAAGAAACCAGACGTGCGGACAAAACCGCCATTTCAGCCAGGGGTAATGAAAAGAAAACGTTGGAACATCTGCCTTCCCGCTTCCCGCCCTTTGCAATGACGGAGAGAATCTGGTCGTTTTAAAAGACTTTGCTTTACGTCTTGCTTCTCTGTGAGTGTTCAGGGAAGACAGCACGACTGAAACTGAAGCGTCCGATTAATTCTTTAATCATTGTTGTGTTTTATATTGTGTTTTATAAAAAAGTAACTGGGGCTCTTTTTCCTTCGTTTCGATATACTTAATCGTATATGTTCATGTACAGCTGTGATGATCCCATTTGACAATCACTGTATCAATTTAAGACTTCACAATAACTGGACGTATTTACGTCATATTTCCAAAAATGTGCAGAGTTTTATATTTGTGTCTTTTTTATCATCATTTTCATCGCAGAAACAAGTCCACATTTATGTATTCACATATATTTAAAGATAAGTCTGCACAGAGATTAAAAAGGGGAAAGAATAGATTCCCGAAAGCTTATCTCTAAATATTACATAGACTACACAACTGTGGACTTGTTTCTCATTTCAAGACTCATGCTACTATGAGTATTTTTTTAATCATTACTATTAATAACGATATCTGAGTGGTATGATAATGTTACACACGCAAATATATGCATGTATTGTATGTATGTATGTATGTATGTATGTATGTATGTATTTATATATATATATATACTTATATATATATATATATATATATATATATATATATATATAGATATATATATATATATATATATATATATATATATAGCTAATATAATATATATATATAATATAAATACATGTTATCTTTAGCCCTACTTTTATTGTATACGTCCATCTTTAGCGTCTCTAGTCTGATCACATTCCTGCAAGCAATCTGGTTGACCTCTTTAGTTTTAGACTTTTTATATATATGGACTAAAACATCCATATTTTTATATGTAAAACACTTACATTAGCTCGGTCAGCTACCAAAACAAAACAATACTGAATATACTCCCAAACTTGACTTGCATTTGACTTATAGGAGTGTGATACAGACACTATGTGTAATATATATATATATATATATATATATATATATATAGTATATATATATATATATATATATATATATATATATATATATATATATATATATTATATACTATATATATATATATATAATATAAGTAAATCAAAAAATCATGGTGTACATGAATTGATTCAAGTAATAAAATATAAAACAATGATATTGGTAAATAATAGTGATCACATGATATATATAATGATACAGTTTTTCACTTCATCTCATTAAGATACATATGCTACAGAAAATACTAATGTACTCTGATAATTGCATAGAATGAAGATTAACATGATAAAAATCATATTTAACTGATAAAAAAGTTCATATATGAATTGATAAAATATTAATGTTTATGCTGATTGATTCGTTGATTTTTATGCTAAATGTTATATATCTGATTCATTAATCAATATACTAACTCATAACTACTGCAGATATTGGTATGATAAAAGGTAACAGATTGATTATAGGGCTACCTGATTTGTTTATACATATGTATATGGATTCATAAAATTATGATTAATATATGTCGCCACTTTAAATAGATTCCTATTGCGTACACGCAAAAAATATATTGAGATTCTGTTATTATGATCATTTATATAAGAGATTCCTATTGCGTACACGCAAAGATATATTTCGACTCTGTTATTTATGATCAATTATATATAGGATACATGATACTTTATATATATAGGATACATGACCGAGGTTATACTACTTCACTTTCAACTAGCTTTCGAACAACTTTTCGTCCATTACACAGTTCCAGACAACCACCTATAGCCAATGAAACGGCCTTTTTCAATGGTTAAAACAAGGGAAAATTTGCCTGGGCGGGTCCAACGTTCCATTTTGCGCTCATACTTATTCTCTGCATCCTAAGCTACACGATTACGTTCGCGATGAATAGATCATCCCAGCACGAGTCCTTCGCCAGCAAAGTAGAGTTGAATATCCTTCGGGTCGTAATTGTCGGAAGTATGTCCCTTTTGTAGTCGAATTCCGACAACCGCTGGAGCGTTCCGCATTAAAACGAGATTAACGACGAGATACGGTGTCGGTCGAAGAAGTCCATGAAATTCCTTTCACATTGTAGGCGGTTGTTACTTGACTGTAGTCGTCCGCTGCGACGAACGATTTTTTGAAGTTGCGATGTGAACTTTCGTACCGCAGGATACTGTAACCAGGTTCCATTAATCAGCCTGCAAGTGAAATATACTTGTCACAAGGGCAAAGTAAATTCAGACGACATCCAAATACAGGGTGAGGGGAGAGAGCCATTTAGACCAGACTTAACCCACATGAATTCGCTGATATTTTGGAATTCAAAAGAGTCCGCTGTACAAACTTTTTTATCCATGGCTATTAACAATGAGTGAACCTATCCAGGTCTATGATGACTCGTAAAAATATCCATAATTATAAAAAAATAAATAGATATCAATACGAATCTCAAAGAAAATTCGATATTACTGGTAGTAAGTTACTAAACAAAGAAGTGGAAAATGGAGCTATTTGTAAGATTGCCAGGCAACATAAGAGTCAAAGAGAAGAGTTAATCATGATTCTGTATTTCTCTATGCTAACTGAAATTAAGTTGTGATAAAATTCTGATCCAATGTGCCTAACAAAAGTTTCATATTCAATTTTCTCGCGCGCATCCTCTGAGGTTTTTTTAATTTTAAACTTTATTAATAGGTAGGAGATGCAACGAAAAAAAAAAACCCACTATGTAAACTAATTTCTAAATAAACTTTGGGTTTTTCAAGAAAATGTGACATTTTTTCCCATGAATGTTTACTTGAATTGTAATAGGCTAATGTTGCAAGTAAATATTCATATACATATCTTGATACTTCTAAATGTCTAGAGGTTCAGAAAAAAGAAAAAAAATTAATTCATTTTGTTGTTATAGAAATTCTATTTGCTTATTTTGTTCATTAATTTTAAAAATGATTGCAAGTCCTTAGCTAAAGTTGCATTGCGCATACGGATAGACATGTTTGCCTTGCCCATGAGAAGTTCGGGCTAAGCATTCCTTTCTCCAGTCAATCTGCTTTTGCAAGCAGAGACGACACACAGATGAAGCTGTGTAAGCAGATATTTGAGGTTAAAGGAACAAATGCTGATACGGCAATGATGACGTCGTCACTTGGCAGGGAGATTGGTCTCAGCCAGCTAAGAGTTACGTTACTTGCTGTAAAAGATACGACTTTAGTATTTTCAAATGATATTTTAGTGTTTTAATCTCCACCTCATGAGAAGAATGTCTGAAAAAAAAAAACAGTACCAAAATGAACAATATATTAGTTTCATGTTGGCATTATGTTAAATAAATATTCCTTATTCAAACTATATGAAAAAGGTTTCCATACAAATTCTATATTATTATTAGCCCTGTATAAGATTCATATAGGATTATTCCATAGATAACATTTTCACTTCTAGACTTCCTGGACTTTAAAATCTCTTTAGTTTTATTTTATTTTATTGTTATTTTATTTATTTTATTTTAATTTATTTATTGTATTTATAATTTTTTTTTTTTTCCATTGACTACGAATATAAATCACCGGGACAGACAATATGTCAGTGGAGGTTTTGATATGCGTTGAACTTTTAGCTTATTTGTCATTACTAAAGCGTTAAGTTAGGAGTTCAAATCTTTACGCATATATATTTGGATATTTAATGGTTACGTTTTGCTTATTTATTTTATCGTGATTCCTTTTTTATTATAATTTGTAACCCTTCCGGACTTCTTACGGAGTGATTATATTGACTCCACTTGTATCCATATTATTTTATTTTTTTATATTTATTTATTTATATATGTTTTTTTTATATATATTTGATAAATTAATGGTTGGCATTGAATATGTGGAAAAGTGTTCTAGCGGCCGTACGTATAAGGCTACTTGCGGCATCAATTCTATAGATACAAGATATAAATGATAAAGGTATTTAAAACCGCGAGAACCGCTATAATCCGGTCGGATCCAATATCACGAGTTGTAACTCGTAAGACATTGACACTTCCTATTTAATTATCCGTTATTCTACCAAAACGATTGACTCTGGGTGATAAAAATATATTGTTGTTTTCTTAATGGAAAGGAATTCACACACGTGTTATGGAGATTATTATTGATTTACACCACCCGAGTCACAGATTATTATGTGTTGAATTCCATATTTACTGATTTAGCACTCATAAATATTCCTAACGCACTAACAATTTCGGTGTTTGTTTTTAGTGCTATTAATTCTATATAACGTGTCAAGGAACTATTAACACTAAGAAGTGTTTATTCCTCTGTCAGACTCGTAATTCCGTTAATAATTCTACGTATATTCTTTCAAGGATTGATTTGGCACAGGATAGGCCCTTAAACTGACAGGTGCTTAGTGTGTCCCTTGTTTTCATGACACGTGTTACAATTAGTTATGCTTTTTATATCTGTAAGCATTGTAGGCCAGTTTAAAATAGTGATTTGGCTTTCTGTGACATAGTAGGGAACCCTGGATGACGGAATGCAACCAGTTTATGACGATTGGTATGAAAGAGATTATTACTACTACCTGGTCGTTAGTCATCTGCTGTGTTCTTCGGGTTTTCCTCGTCACATACCTACATATAATATTACATTTGATTACATTATTCTGATACACATACTTTAAATGTACTTTTGCTTTAAGGTTTCTGCTCAAAAGTGTTTATGTTTTTGCTTAGCCGCTGACCTGGTTTCCGTTTCGAAGTGTTTATTGTTTTGGTGTTTATTTGCTGCTGACTCTGTTTCCGTTCGAAAGTGTTTATTGTTGGGTATGTCTGTTGACGCTTGCTTTGTTCAGTTTGTAACAGTTCTGCGCTCCGACCCAGATATTCAATGCTCGCGATCATCTTGGGTTAAGGAATTTTCTTGTTTAGATACGGTTTAACAATAGGTACGGATGTTTCTATATCTTTTAGTCTAATTAATGGTTCTTTGCGGTATGGTGCGGGATTGCGGGATAATGCGTCAGCTATGATATTTGCTTTCCCAGGTAGATATCTTATCTTGGCTCCAAAGACCTGAATGATCATTTGTCACCGAGTTCCTTTGGACTGTGATTAAAGCCTTTGAAAAAACTCGGTAAAGGACTCATGTTCAGTAAGGACTTTATCAGGATAGCCATAGATTATGAACTTAAGATGTACTAGTGAGTTAATGATACCTAGCCCTTCCTGCCTATTACTGCATATTTTACTTTCAGAGGGCTTTAGTTTACGTGAATAAAAGCTATAGGGAAGAACTGTTTATCATATTTTACTGAAGTAGTATCCCTCTTACCCTTGGTCTGAGGCGTCTGTTGCAATAAAAAAAAATTCCTTATTTAAATCAGGGATTTTTTAAGTTAGGTAAGCTGCATTTTCCGCTTTTAAGATATCGAACGCCTGTTGATGCTTTTCAGACCATAATAAATCTACGCTCTTCTTCGTAAGATCTGTTAAAGGAGCTGTCATCATTGAAGAGTTACATATTTACATACCATTGTAATACCCACTACAGCGCAAAAGTGCTGTATCCCCCTTTTACGTTAATAAGTACCGGAAAGTTATGAATAGCCGACACCTTACCATGGACTACTTTTAAGACCTTGACCAGCACATAAAACCTAGATAAACATGTTCGGTTTTAAAAAACTCACATTTAGATATTTTACTCTGATTATTATTTGTCTTTGTCTCTGTAGCACTAGCTCTACTTTATGTGAATGTACTTCTAAGGTATTAGAAAAGATTACAAGATCATCCATATAGGCATGTAGGTTATCCCCTAAAAGTCTCCAAACACTATATTGTAATTGGGGGGGGGTGTCCTGGCAAGAAGAGCCGGAGTCATACCGTAAAAAATTGATAATGTCCTCTGAGTGTGCTGAAAATGGAGTATGAGGTACATCACTTAGGTAATGGTATCTGGTAAAAGCTTTTAAGTAAGTCCAAGTTGGTGAACAAAATTATTTAACTAACCTAACAGAGATAAGATGTCGTCGGTATATCGCACTGGAAACTATCGGAAGTCGTTTCCTTGTTTAAGCGACAGAAATCTACGCAGATACGCCAAGTCCGATCTTTTATGGCATCCATGACGTCTGAGGGAAAAATTATATGGGCTATTTGATTTCCTAATGACTCCTATTACTAACATTTTTCAACTTCGTCATTTATTTCTATTTTGAAATTTCATTGGGGTTCTACACGAAGGTACGTATATAGCTTTATGTTTGTCCTTAGACCGTATTTCGTTTTCAATGACATCCGTTTTTCTCCCAGAGATCACTCGCTAGTGGAGAAACTTCCTGGTATTCAGGTGAAAGATAAAAAAAAATTTCTGCTGAATCACCTCTGCTTGAATGACTTTACGGATATTACTTTAGATAGATTATCAGAGAGATTCATCCACGACTGGTTGGGCGTGATTAAAAATTAGCGACAATAAAAAATGCGATATTTATAACTTCTGTATCCACGATATGTATACTTTTAGGGCTTTGTTCGCGGAAATCGTTAGATTTCAGAGTGTCGGGAAGGATTAAAATTTCATTTCCCAGCAAAGTCATTTTACACGCACTAAGACATTCGAGGGTGCATGCTTCTCGAGATTTTGCGTGTAAAGTACGACTGTGGTTGTGGGAGAATTCTTGTTGGGTCATTTGAACAATGTACGATTTATGAGACAAATGATAGTTCTTTATATAAGTTATTATTTGATTAACTGTCTCATTTTTGTCAAACGGATTTTAATATGTTTGAAGGTTTATAGGATTTTCCTTTGATAAACACGCCTTATTTTGCAGGATGTTAAGATAATATTTTGTATACCCCTAGATGAATCTTACAATTACACTAGATACAGATCAATGTTTTTTATAAACTATAGAGGTATCTGTAACGCTCGCTTATCCGGACTTCTCATTAGGGAAGTTCGAACAACAGACGGTGAGTCCGTAAATACTGGTAATTAATTGTACTAAAGGAATAAATAAGATATTCTAATTTTTACGGCGCGTACAGTCGGGCTTATCCACCACTACTCATAATAACTTATGTATTAAAAAAAAACGAAAACCTGCTCTGATTACTTTATACGGTCGTGTGTTTTCATAGGAAAATCCTTTATAATTCAAAAAGATATCGTATGTATGAACCAACATCGCTTTTCCCCACTCTGCTAGAGTCGCTTATTGTGTGGAATTTGCTTTCGCTTTGAAAACTTCGGCAGTTTTTGACTAACCTTGACCGCTTGACACAGTCACCGAGTTTGCTTGTTTGATTCTGAACGGGCTACTGTTTCTATTTCTTTTGTAATAATTAGGATCCTTCTCTTTATTACCATCGCAACGTATTGTGTGTTTTTAGCATTATGTTGCTGGTTACGTATAAAGCAATGAATGACGAACTATTAGGAACTGAGCGATTACTAATAAGGCAAGTTTCTATCTCATACTGTATTCAATATTAACTGTTTGTACTTCATTCTTTGCTAAAATTTGAAATAGTGAGGGATCCTGGTCAGCGCATTTAGCCTGATGAAAGTTTTTTACAGACATGTTATTCCTTGCAATCCAGCCGTATTTTTAAAGTTAAGTTGAGTCATTGAGGTTCGATATTTTATATAACTCAAAAACTCAAGGCTAAAACTGCGATCGGGACTTGCAAAGGAGCATTTATTGTCATGACCCGAAATAGTGTTACCTCTAATTTATATAGATTTGTACGGGTGTTCCACTTGTTTTTTGTGTGTTTTCTAATCACTACGGTGCTTAACGACCCTATCCATGCATCTGTATAAATACAGACGTCCACTGCGTAAACGCATATTCACTGTTTAATATGATTTGTTACGTAAGGTATTAATAATCCCCACCCAAAAATGATAAATTAACATAGTATATGATTATGATATTTCAGTAGAACTTCTGGAAACAGACACTCAAAGATAAAAACTCGCAGTAGCGAAATCTCAATGATATAGATAATTTCTGTAAAAAAGTAAGATTAAGAATGTCTCGTAACTTCAGCCACAGGAATAACGAAATTCGACCTGCAAAGGAAACACTCAAAGTTACTCCAAATGAATAAAAAATTGTACTTAGCTTGCTTTTGTGGGAAGTCACGGTGTTCCGATAACGACACACGGCCTTGGTCCTCCTTCTCTATTTAGCGGACGACCTGGTTTGGCTTCAGTTTCCCCCGTGCGCGTTGTTTCGATGATTCGAGCCCTTGAAAATCCGATGCTGCAGACGCGTTCGGTTTGTTTCTTGCAGTGCCGGAAACGCTCACCTTAACGATGTTTTCTTGAATGATTCTAATGAGAGACGAAGCTTCCGTTGCCGTAGGAAAAGGACACGTCGGTTTTGTTTCTTGAAGTTATTCACTAACGATGATACTAAGTTGCTTGACGAATCTTGTTGTTTTCTGAAGTCGCTCACTAATGATGAATACTAGGTTGCTTGAAGAATCTGCTGCTTTCGTCGTCGTTGACTTCTTTAGATACATGATTTATTATTCTGGTTTTTTCTTCGTAGGACGTTGTAGAGTTCTTCTGGTCCGCTGGCCACCAATATTAGGGCTTGTGCCTTGTATGATAAGGCGCCCTATGAGGTAATGTTAGACTAGCGATAATCTATACGCTAAGTCGGTTGGTATTGCACTTCCATCTCAATGGAGTGTCTGGGGTTTTGTAGATCACTTACGAAGTCGGTATTATCTTTACGACGATGTGTTAAACTCATGGTTCGGTGAGTACTTGTAGAAAACACAAGGTATAAAAATAGTATATTCTTCTGAAGTTTTACATGATGAAGATCAGGTATGATCGTACAAGTCTTCTATGACGATAGCTTGATCGCTTCTGCCAATGATGATGGCTAAGCCTATTCCTCTATATGATAAAGCTTAGGTAAAGAGGTACAGGTCTTCTAATGTCGATAGCTAACTCTGTTCTGCCCGTCTAAAACATCTCTGTTACAAGTTATGAAGGAACAGACAGTAGTTCGAACATATGAACATACTATCAGATGACATAGTCTCATACGAACACACAATCAAATGACACGCTACAGATCACGTAGGCGGTAGTTGTCTCAAGCAGGGGAGCTTGGACTAATGTTTATAAACAATTGAATGACTACAGGTGACGGCATGTTATCTTAGCCTACTTTTATTGTATACGTCATCTTTAGCGTCTCTAGTCTGATCACATTCCTGCAAGCAATCTGGTTGAACCTCTTTTCTTTAGTTTTAGACTTTTATATTATATGGACTAACATTCCATATTTTTATTATGTAAACACTTACATATATATTATATTTATATATTTATATATATATATATATATATATATATATATATATATATATATATATATATATATTATAATATATATATCATATATACATATATATTAATTCTGTTGGTGTGAGGTGAAGGATAATCCTTTAATTTTGCCGCGATGTTTCAAGACTTAAAATTCCCATTCCAAGCTAAACAAAATAAAAAAGATAACAATATCTAATTGCTACTCGGAATAAGAATTAAGAGTTAAAATTTTATGCAAATGATATAAAAGTTAAGTACAAAAATATACAGGAGTCATTACCATAAGGTATAAAACCACAGACCCAGTGGCCAGACAATTCCGGCCGGGTTCAGCTTCGACTTGAACTCACGAGAGATCCAGAGATGTTGAGGAAGACTGGCTGTTTAACTGCGGAACGAATTGTTTAATGAAGAGTGATTCTAAGTTCGTTAAATAGTGTTCGTTAGCGGATTGGCCTATAATTGTAAAATATTTGTAATTCATGTCATCTTTACATTTCTTCGTATGTTCACGTATACTGGAAATTTCAGGATTAGTTAATCTGACACCTGTTCCAATCTTCCTATGATTAACTTCCTGTCTGGAGCCGACGTACTTCCCTAGATGACATTTTGGGCAATTAAATAGATATATACGACTCCTGAGGCCATTATTGGATCGAGTTTCTCCTTATGTTTAAATAACGATCTAATTCATTGGATTGCAGGGTATTGTTTAAGAATTTGTACAGGTGTTTGTAAAAAAGTTGCGATGGAAAGCAATAGTTGGTGAAATATTGGTGGAGATAAGGTTATTTCATTTGTCAGCTTGATCTTCATCCCTGAACAATAAGAAGGTATCATCCACGTATCTCTATAAGATAATGGATGGTAGGCCAAAGGACAATTGTCCAGTATGTGTTCCTCCAGGAGCACACAAAAATGTTTGCAAAGGTGGGATCCAAAAAAGGGAATCCCATCGCCATACCATCAACTTGAAAAGAGAGGCCTTGTCAGACTTTGTTACTGTTAGGTCTTATCGTTTTCCCAAGTTCTTTAAGAATACTCAAGCCATTCTTAGAAAAGAATGGAGTCCAACAAGCAGTTAAAGTTTTAAAAGATTTCTGAGTTATACCGTATAGTTGCGATCGGAATTTAGGTATATCTACATCGAGGTGGAGATTAAGAAGTTTAGCAAATAATGATTCCATAGATCCAAAGAAATGGTTATACGAAAGGTTCAAAGCAAGGTAGACAGGAGTCCAATCCTAGAGAAAGCAGAAAACTCTTCTCTC
>NC_061098.1:36832804-36852804 GCF_015104395.2 Macrobrachium nipponense | reverse complement strand
TAGAACCATTCGAGCATCCTTGTGTATTCCAACTTGTCCAGAAGTGTAACAAAAAAATAATAAAAAGAGGAAGTCTCATCTCTTATCAACTTGATCCGATGGTTATGACCTCAAGGAATAATTCGATATTCGTATAAACCATCGGAAGTAACTATAGAACGTGGATTCTCTCTCTCTCTCTCTCTCTCTCGTATTTTCTTTGCAATATTTGCAACCTTGCCTGAAACCCTCCCGTGCTGAGAAGCAATCTCTGGGACGATCTGAGATCAGAATCATCTCAGTCAAGATGCTGGACATAATGTTATAATTTCCCCCAAAGATAAAGGTCATCTGTCGGTGTTGGAGGTGTTGTGAAAGTCCATTAATAACCTTCAATGGTACCTGTGGGTAATTATTCATGCCCCATTCCCAGGTAAATGGATGCGTTCTAGGGAAACCAAGTTTTGTTCACAGGATTGATTCGATTCTAGAGCCTAGAGCAGAGGTTCTTAACCTACTGATGACTCCAGACCCCCAATGAATTGCCCAATATGCTTCCATACCCCCTTTGCTTAGGTCCACTTAAGTTCTATTTGTTGACAATATAAACTGATGTACTTAGTTTAATACATACATTAGGTATGAATAGCTAGAAATTGAACATACAAGAAAACCAAAACATTTATAGTACCCATGTATACAAATGTCCAGAGATCAAGTCCCATACCTGATTTATTGCGCAATACAACTGAACTTTTGCTTTAGATCTCTCTCTCTCTCTCTCTCTCTCTCCCTCCATGTGAGGCTATTTCCTCTTATTCCTATATTCAAACTCATCTTCATCTTTAACAAATAGCGCCAGCCATTCCCCAGGACCATGCTCACTCTGTCTGTCTGTCTGTCTCTCTCTCATCATTCCCACCTTCTGAAAAAACTCTCCCAGCCTTCGCGAAGCAGCGTCAGCCATTTAATTATCTCCCTGGAGAGATTACTTAACACCATTCCACCCCACTGAATCAGACTTGGAAGTAAATGTAGAGCTTCTTCACATTTCCCCGTCCAGCTCTTTCTACGAGACTCCGCGGATCGTGAATCCGAGATCCACTCCGGAATAGCCTAATTCATTAAGTTCCTTCTGGGATCGTCCAATCGTCTTGATCACCAGCGGGTAAATGACTTGCTTGGAATTAGCCGTCTCCTCCAGAGCTATTCTACGGTAAATCGTTTCAGCTAGAACCACACACACATACACACACACACACACATGCCCCTACACTCACGCAGTAGCGTTTACCAGCCTCTTCTGTTTGTACTCTTCATTTATAATGGAAATCTCTCTCCCTGTATGTATATGTGTATGCATACATATATACATACATTACGCACACGCACACACACACATATATATATATTTATATATATATATATATATATATATATATATATATATATATATATATATATATATATATATATATATATATTACAAATTCAAGAAATATTACCAATATAAAAACCAGACATATAATATTTACTGGAATAGGAAAGAAAAGCGTTTTGTTACGAGTAATAATAGGCCAAGTTTATGATCGAATACCGATGGGATATGATGGATGGAAAATGAAGAATATTTAATTGAAATAAAAGCTATTGCTGTCATCAGTACTTTTTAATGCTAACTAGATAAGCAACAACTGATTATGGTTATTAAAGAATCCAGGTAGAGACGAAACCTTCATGGCCAGGAAGCAGCCTGGATATACCAGGCACTTCTGAAACTTCGACGCTTGGCATCTGAACGTTGGCTTTTCTCTCATTAGCATCACAAAGCCCAGAAACTAATCTCCCCTGACGTAAGTACCGCCCACCCTACCGCCACTCAATCCATCTGCCAAGACGTGACGTCATCATATCCTTCTGGGTATCCTTACATGACTTGTATAATTATGATACACAAGAGAATAAAAAATTTTAAGCATTGTGCATTGCCTGCTAAACATTTTAATTCTATAATAATAATAATAATAATAATAATAATAATAATAATAATAATAATAAACACTCCCATGCAAACACACAGACACACACAATTAAGATTGTTCAAATGAAGATCACAGAAATAATATTGCTCATAAGATATTAATGAATATTAAACAAATTATCATTGACTATCCTAAGCTTTAACGGGACCTCCCTTCTAACCTCGTTCAAGGAAAGGATTTTTGATAACTAACAGGAATTAAAGCGATTGTATAGGCGTTGATAATTACACACACACACACACACACACACACACACACATATATATATATATATATATATATATATATATATATATATAATATATATATATATATATATATATATATATATATATACTATATATATATATATTAGAGGTGCTACTGTGACTTAGTGCATGATAGAATAAATTTGAATGAACAGAATGTATGTTTTATTTCAGTTTTAGAATTAGCATGTTTTATATATGTAGGTAATCTATATATATATATATATATATATATATATATATATATATATATATATATATATATATATATATATATATATATATATATATATATATATATATCAGGATTTTAAGTGAGAACAAAGGAAAATTAAGACCTCTTTATAACCAGATTCATTCATTCTTTCATATATTAAGGTTTGCCCCTGTGAACTAGAAGCCTCCATTCTCTCTAAACCCCTCTTTGCTCCCATTGGCTGCTCTGGATTACTCTCCATAGGGAGCCCTGCACGAGGGAGTGGACTAACCAGGCAATGTTTTAAAAGAACGGCCTGCTGCCAGCTCTGCCTCAGACACTCAGAAAGCTCAGATTTTGCCCAGGAGCTCAGAAAAGCTGAGAACTTTCTCAAACCCTACAAACTCCACTTCATCCCTTTTGCTCCCCTGACTCCTCTGGGTGATCTCACGAGTGTTCTTGACCTCCATAGTGCACAGATATATCCGTAGATGAGAAGACTACCTGACCCAGGATTTCCAGGTACTGTGAGATATAGATTTAGTGCAGTAGTCTGTATTTCATTTCCATTCTTCCAAGGCGACTTTTGCCCCTTCTTTGTTCATCTTCTCACTCCCCAATTTTGGTTCAGTGCTGTGATTAATTTCCTTATGATGCTAGTAAACATCCCCCCTAGTTAATTCAAGTAACCTAATGGTCCTTTGTGTATAAGCTCCCAGTCGTTCATGCCCCTTGAGTAAGTCGTAATATTTTATGCTAAGATCAAGTAACGTTTTCCACGTGTTCCTTGCCTTAGTACTGATGCTAGAATGCAATCTCTTTGCAGACAAACACTGCTCCTGATTGTGCGAGAAATTGGGAAACCCTTTAGAATAAGGCTTGCATTGAAATAGCCCATTTTGTGCAAATTCTGATCTCCTGTCTGGTTCATTTCCCACTACTTGTTCCGGTGGAAACATAATTCCTGGACCTACCTATAACTTGATGTGATATCGGCCTTCTGCCATAGATTTGTTTGCATTAACTCTCGTCCCTCCAGGCAAAGCCATTTTTAAGTGTTAGAATACATTTTCAAGGAGAGAACAGAGCATTTCATTAGAATATATATATATATATATATATATATATATATATATATATATATATATATATAGTATATATATATATATATACGTATATATATATATATATATATATATATATATATATATATATATATATATATATATATATATATATATATATATATACGCATATATATATATATATATATAGATATATATATATATATATATATATATCTATATATATATATGTATATATATATATATATATATATATATATATATATATATATATATATATATATATATCTACTATATATATATATCTATATATATATATATATATATATATATATATTATATATATATATATATATATATATATATATATATATATATACATATATATATATATATATATATATATATCTATATATATATATATATATATATATATATATATATATATATATATATATATATATATATATATATATATATATATATATATATATATATACATAAACGTTTAAATCACGGAGGGAAAAATGAAAAGTGAGAAACCTTTTTTATTTATACATACCATCACATGTTATATACTATATATTTGTATAGTGTCACGTTATTGTTGATTCAGAGACAAATGGGATCCTTTCATCGAATTCTATACAAGAAATAAAATCACTATCCAGTTATGACGAAAGGAAATACAAATTGAATCCATATTATTCGGTGCCCACTCTAAGCAAAGGTCAATATTGTTCAAAATTGTTGTCTATGTCATTCCGTAGTTGTATGGTTAATTTCTGTATAAATGACTTCTTGATTAACAGGAGACATACAAAAAAGGAACCATTATTGATTTTATGACAATATTCTACAATCTCTAATAGAAGGTCAATCTAGGTCATTCACTTTACCAGGGCACCAAGCATCGTTATGGATGTCTCTTAGACCCGAGGATTACCCAAGTCAGCACTTTGACCTCGATATTGATTTCTGGGAACTCTGAACTCAGCAGTCTTATTTCATTTGAGCTGAATGTAAATAATACTTTTAAATGGGAAACGTTTTCTTTTTACTCTAATGTAAAATATGCCTTTATTATTGTTTATTCGCGTCAGGGTTTTACAAAAACGAAATTCCTAACAAATCCAGCACCTTTAAGTTCCAAGATTATAAAATTACAACTTACAGTTTGCAATTGGTAGACGATCTATTTTAATACTGCCATACGAACTTATCCATTTTAATCGACGATACGATATTCTGCATCATTACAGTTACGAAATTTCCAATGATTCAGGGACATTCTCATGCAAATTTGATCAAATTGCAAGCTATATCTTGCAGTTCCTGACGAATTCTATTTCGTAGTGTGATTCGAGTCTACTAGATGTCACTGGGAGCGTTTAATCTCTACTGCACTGGCACGGCACCGAACTTTAGCTCTTTTATTGTCCGTCCTGCTCTATGCTTCGTACGACAATACCCCAAATTTGGTCCAACCGTGTCCAACCATCACACAAGAGATAGGGCCATATGCAAGCTTGTAGATGCTATAAAGGATGATTTTTGTGTCTGTTACTACTTTTAATGTTTCCTCTGTTGGACTTGTATTTGAAAGTGATTCAGTTTCTACGAATATTTCTTTATGTCCTCTCTTTCATTTTTCGCTACAAATCTTCATCATTTTGTTTTGATATTCCCAAAGTTACGTATTATTTATTGTATCATTTAACTGCATGAATACTGAATTAAATCTCATTTTTACTGCTGTTCCTGCTTAATTTGCTATAGAATTTGCAATTGATATGAGCTATTATCAAAAATGATATTACTAAGAATAAGAATATTACTAAATATAAAAAATATTCTTATAGAGCAAATGCAAAGACACTCCCATAAAGGAAGCTAAATTGACCATTAATTCAACGTAGAAAAGTCATAAAAAAAATCACTGAAATTAGTAATTCTGTACCTTAAGTTCTCAATAATTAAATAAGATAGGGATTAGTGAGAGAGAGAGAGAGAGAGAGAGAGAGATTCCTTATCTCGCAAGGCAAATGCAATTTCAAAGTCTAAACATAAAAGCAGAAATAAGAGATACCGAAGAGGCGACACCTGAATAAAAAAAAAAAAAAAACTCCCCACCGAGCCACGTCCCCCATCCCCCACCCGCCCACTCTACTCTCTCTCTCTCTCTCTCTCTCTCTCTCTCTAAGAAATCATACTTTTTTTTTTTTTACATCAATTGACATGAGTCATATTTCCACACATCTATGACAAACTTGAAGATGGTACATCCTTTATCGGACAAAAGTATTTTCGTAGTTCATAAAAAAATCAGAGTGCAAATTATTCATAAATTGTTACGAAAATGGAATCAGAGAAAGTTTGCTGATCGAAGAAAGGACTGTGGCGTCACTCTCGAGATTCTACGAACACTGATCGATGTCGAAAGGCTGAGGAATAATTCGATTGATGGATTAGGAACGAGATTTGAAAAGGTTGAAGGTTGAAATTGAAAGGTGTTTTGTTCTATTCATTCTTTGATTTAAAGCTTTGCTGTTTACCATTAAATCAAATAGAAGAATAGATTTTTTTTATATCGCAAAAAAACCAGGCGAACGAGGTCATTTGTATTACATATAATTCTTATCGTCATACTAGGAATGTAATATACAAGCCCATTTCCGTAGTTGCTGAAAGTAAAGTAAAAAAAAAAAGAAGAATAATTACTATCTATGCATTATATAATTCACCCTTTAAGATTAGTAATGGATATATGTATGTATATAATTATGTAATCGATAATATAATCGATATTAAAGAGATAATATATACTTTCTGTTTCAAAAACTAGCTTTCTACATTTACCAAAATATATTTTGTATATTACATTCCTCGTAGGAATACTGACCAATATCACGAAAAAAATAAAAATAAGACCAAATCTTAGCTTATATGAAATACATATGAATTTGCTCGCCTTGCTTATAATTCACATCTCATGATGAGTGAGAAATGAGATAACTGGAATTTTGTTAGACAAAAAATCCCGAGAAGATAATATTGGAGGCGTCGCTTTTGCTTTCATTATTTTTCTAGCTCGAGATATCGTACCTCATTTTCTTTTCAGTCCCTCCGGATTTTTGGCAAATGTCCCTATCGACTTCAGGGGGTTATTAGAAAAGGTCCATTATCATTATCGTTATCAAAGAATTCACGTCATTCCCAGAAAAAGTAAAATAAAAAATAAATAAATCGCTTGGTTATGACGTGATTTAGGAATAGTGTCTACTTTTAATGGATCGTTTCATTGTGGTTGGAATTAGAGTGCTCACATATTATGGTATAATGCTTGGTCTTGTGACCCATACCCCTTTAGCCTCCCCCTTCCCTCCTACGGCCAACTTGTTTGTGAATGAAAAGTACCCCGCTCTGTGACTGCCCGTGACATCCTGTCCCATGTGTGTGTGTGTGTGTGTGTGTGTAAACTGTATCCATTCTATGACCGCCCCCACCTCTTACCTTGTGTATGAACGAGTGTACAAACAGTACAAACGTCAGAATCTTTATCACAGTAGCATCATATCTTAATGCGCCTGCGTGCATATTTTGAAACAAACGTTTGCGTAACCCCAACCCTTTGCGTCGTCCGCATTTGTAATGGACGACCGTCTTTTGTTTCCCCGGACGCAAATTCCCGAGATGTATGCTAGTATTGCACCAGCCCCGGTTTTTGCCACCCCGCTAGGTTATGTTATATTAGGTGCTGTGATTGATTTAGGTGTGGGAAACTTAATGAGATTATTTTCAAAAAGATTCTATGGTTAGTTCTTAAGACATAGCGTGCCGCGTTTTTTCAAGGAAAGGTCCCGTACAGTAACACTTCATTTGATTGCTAACATACCTTCATATTCTTCTTATCTAAAGCAATCCATTACACATAAAATCATGCCTTTCAATTTTATCTTTTTATGATCAAATTCGTCTTGAAAAAAGCGAAGGCAATCTTAATTGTTGCTCCTGCTATACAAAAAGATAACAGCTACTCTCTCTCTCTCTCCCAGTAATCCTCCATGTATGCAACTCTCTCTCTCTCTCTCTCTCTCTCTCTCTCTCTCTCTCTCTCAGTATTAAGCGAAGACTATCTTATATTCCTCATATGGTATGTGGTTACCCCACACATAAAAGAAGACAACCAGTTACAATCGCTCTCTCTCTCTCTCTCTCTCTCTCTCTCTCTCTCTCTCTCTCTCTCTCTCTCTCTCTCTGTATATTTCTTTTGCCATCGACACTACATTATCATTTTCCTAACGAATATATCACAATATCTTGCAAAAGCTAAAACAAAATCCATGCCAGTAAGGTCGATTCTCACCTCGATACATATTGGATTTTCACCCTCGCGAACAAGCTGTTTTTGAGGTCTCTCCCTGCTTCCCAAAGTTATATATACGAGGCGACCGGGATGACGTATGCGCCTTTGTTTGTACGTGTTTTATATTTTAGAAACTCATTTTTATTCTTTCCTAAATTGTATATTGGTCTTATCTTCCGGACCTAAAGGCCCAAAAAATTTTTTTTTTTTTTTTTTCTCCTCCTGATAATCATGTACGGTCGTCTTTCACAAGATTAATTTGGTCTCGAAAACATAAATGGAAGTCAGTCGGGATGTGAATCGTTTAATTCGTCTTCTTATCTTTGAGAATAATATGGAGTAATATGATGTTTCATTAAGAAAATTCTGATGCGGTTGAAATTGGATTCTGCTCGAAACTAAGATCTGGGGATTGTTGGGGTTTACGAGATCACTTTATACGATTCTAATATGAAATGAAATTATGAATATATGAATAGATGGTTGTGACATATGCGATCAAATATGGATGGTTTCTATTAGAAATAGTAAATAGATTTTTAATCATATTCATATATATATAATATATATATATATATATATATATATATATATATATATATATATATATATATATATATATATATATATATATATATATATATATTATCGTGGCCCCAAACAAAAATTCTTAATACTGAAAATGGAAAAGACATTTTTTTTCGACCAAAGTATTTTCTTCAAAAATCAGTCAAATGGCAAAGGTTTGAAGCCTATGACAAGCAAAATCTTTACACATTGTCCCAAAAGAAGTAGCCCATTGAGTAAACACTTCAATATGTGTCTTGATATACACACCATTCTACCCAAGACTTAGCCAAATGTCAACTTGATCCAAAATCAGGAGGATGACAATGCTTTGAACACTGTTCGACCCAGATTGTCAACAGAGGTGGTCAGAATGGACCCCGTCCCTTCGATTATTATCAATCTGGTCTTGTGTGCACTTCCGTGATGCTGTACAGACGAACGAGGGATAAACACAGATCCTTGTTCTTGGAGGTTCTTGCTGAGTTTCTCATGAGCAAGATATGGCTAAGTGAGAGAGAGAAAGTTGTTGCTGTCCTCGTGTATGAGACATGGGAATGAGAGAGAGAGAGAGTGTGGTTTCAGATCCTCGTGTTTGAGATATGGGAATGAGAGAGAGAGAGAGAGAGAGAGAGAGAGAGAGAGAGAGAGAGTGCGGGGGGAGAGACAGTTGTGATTAACAAACGAAATACTTCCACTGACGCACGTTTGGTGTAACTAGCTGATGTTTGAAACAATAAATGGAACAGTGTATATAATAGTGAAATAAAATTGACATATATTTGTTGCCTTTTTCTGGGCATTCATTATGATCCACCCTCTCAAAGATTTGAATCAGACAGCATAAAATCCACTTTTTTTTTCTTCTAAGTTCCTCGTTGATTCCTGCACAGAAAAATGGTTACAAAAAATGCATTTGAACCATTGTATTTTTATAACTCTGTATCAAATAAGTTATTTGTATCAGTATAAACTCGATTACATTAGACTGATATTAAATAAAAGAATTTAAACAAAGCTCAAAGCCAAAAGCATCTAATATGGAACCCAAGATAAGTGAAAAAAAAAACATTATATTATTAAGAACGCCTTGGCACATCGTGAGCATAAAGACGATAATACCTTATGATTATTAATAACATTGTACCATTAATAAAAATTAACAAATTCATTAGCTCTGTTGTTAACTGGTTATTTATTAAACGTACGAATTACTCTTAAAATATCAATCTAGATTTTGTTTCTGAATCTAGATTCTAATTTTACCAGAAAACAGGCATGAGTTATTCATATTTTCTCCTGAGATTTCTTGTAAATCTTTTCGACTTCAGAATCTCCACATATGAGTCATCAACTCACAGCCATTTTGGACTTAATCAATTACTCATCCGAATGTAGTTTATCACTTCCTGTCTCCATCAACATCCTAACATTAGTCCAGATCGTTTCAACATCGGTCAAGGCGTTCTGACATTATTCACAGTAGCGTAACTGGCGTTCAGAGATTGTATATGAGCTCCTTAAACCTTAATATCAACTTATCCATTAGATTTTGGCATCACGTGACGTCATTGCGCTATTTAGCACCAAAGTTCACTGCGGTATGGCATCATTCATGGTCATCTGACCTAATATTATGAGATGATCCTCTTGTTCCCTGGTAATTTGTACCCATTTTTTTTTCTTTTCTGTCTTGTTGCGTCCATTCAAAATTCGCCACTCCCTACTGATATTTTTGGACGCAGTAAGTTTATGCGTCAGGTGTTCCTTGAATATCCATCATCTTTTCTCTAATTCAAGTTTTTGTTTGCCCCAAATATCTATTATTATTTACTTCTTACTTATCCTCATCTGTTCACTAATTTACAACCCTTTCCATGCACGTGGATATACTATATAGGAACGTATATTCCTGCAGTATAAGATCCACTTTTTTCCCATTGTTTACTTTATTCATTCCACCACGCAGGGATACCTGATTCTGTGCGGTGTAATGCTTCGAAGGAAATTCTATGAACTGCAGTATATAACCTTGTATTTGTTTCGGTCAATTAATTTCTATCTCAGGGCATATGGATCAGGGCATTGTTATGCGACGATACTCTACCCAAAACCTGTAATACTTTCTCTCTCTCACACACAGTTAGGATTTTAACTTAAATGGATTGAGTGTGTTCCTGTCCTTTTAACGATAGTTTATTTTATATATATAAGCTTTTTGACTGATCGGATTTACATTTGATGGTAGTGCTTGAATATAGAATAGGCAGGTGTGATATATAAATATATATATATATATATATATATATATATATATATATATATATATATATATATATATATATATATATATATGATATATATATATATATATATATATATATATATATATTATATATATATATATATATATAATATATATATATATATTCATTGAATAGAATGGCTTTTTCACGTCGAAAGTTTATTTACTAACGTACCATGTGGATGAAACAATACAAATCATCATGAACAAGATATACCGGTCTGAAAAACCACCATTACCGATACCCGAAAAGATCTTAAAAGAGATGCTAGAAGCATGTACAAAGGAAGCCCCATTCCTCTCACATAGGGGCGAAATATATCGGCAAAAGGACGGCGTAGCAATGGGTTCCCCCCTTGGGGTTCTTTTTGCAAACGCATACATGGCACACACAGAAGGAGGTCACTTTTGAAGAACACCCAAAAACCCAGAATCTATGGGAGATTATTGATGATATCTTTATCACAACAAAGGGCGAAAATGACATAGATGAATAGTGAATAAATTCTACATTGAATTTTACGGTAGAAAAAAGTAATGAGAAAATGCTCCCCTTCTGGACGTACTTGTTAACCCAGAAAAACAACAAATACAATACCACCGTATACACTAAAAAGACAGATGCTGGGAGATGCTTAAATGCTAGAGGAGAATGCCCTGATGCATATAAACGGTCTGTGGTAAATGCATACATAAAACGTGCCTTAACACACTGTTCGACGTGGAAAGTGACGAACGAAGAAATTAAGAGTTCAACAGCTGCTCACAAATAACGGCTACCCAGATGACATGATCCAGCAAGTTGTCAAAAAGAGATTAGAGGCTTTCCAAAACCGACCCCGCGGGAGGGAAAACACAAACAAGACAAAAGACAAAGAAATAGTGATATACCATCAGATATCATACAACAAACAATACGAAGATGAAAGGAAAGCCATCCTTGGTAAACTGCGAAGAGGAAACAACCCCCTAGCACCATATAACAAAATAACACCAAGAATTTACTGCAAGCCAAATCTTACGGCCTCACTGGTAATTAAAAATAGTACGGCTCCATCGACGGAGAAAGAGGTTGAATCTGATATATTTACAAGTTTGTCTGTGCTGACAAGCAATGTCAGTCCCCCAAAAATGCTATATCGGACACACAACAACTACACTCAAACGTCGCATGCAGGCCCACAGAAACCAAGGTGCTATTCACCAGCACTTTGTGGATACCCACAATAAAAAACCATCCTTGCAAGAACTTCTCACAAACACCAAAATAATCCACAAGGAAGGCAACTACAATCGTTTATTGATATCAGAAGCCGTCAGCATCGCCACGCAACGCCCAAACCTTAACATCCAACGCGAGGCAGCCCAGACCGATCTTTGCCCTCGTGTAGGATGGCAGCCCTTCAACCCTGCGTGGTACAAGACCACTACCACACGCGGACAGGAGCGCACACTGACATTTGTTTAATTAAAACTATATGTAATAATATATATTTATGTAAAATTTGTATATAATAACTTACTTTCAACTTTTGATATAATTTCTGTTAACATATTTATTTATTTGTCTCATTTTATGTTTCACTATAGTCTTTTGTAAATATTTAAAACTAGGTATCTGGGAATTGTACTACCTTTCCGTCCTCATGACGTCACAAAACGCATGTAGGCTCATATTTGTATCAGTACGCTTGATAACGTCAATACATATAGGTTGACGAAACAGCTGTCGATTAGTAACCTGAACAATGAAG
The DNA here is from genome assembly GCF_015104395.2 of Macrobrachium nipponense. Lineage (NCBI taxonomy): Eukaryota > Metazoa > Arthropoda > Malacostraca > Decapoda > Palaemonidae > Macrobrachium > Macrobrachium nipponense. The sequence goes on along the minus strand of NC_061098.1, from coordinate 36,840,262 downwards.
TGAAGAAAATAATTAGAAAATATGAATCAATTTCAAAAAAGCTGGTAAACAGTGAAAAGCCATTCTATTCAATGAATGTTGTATCCGGTGAAAAATTGTGCCCATGAAGTATATAATATAATATATTATATTATCTATTATATATTATATATATCTATATAATAATATCTTATATATATTTTTATCTTTATTTAAATATTTATTATATATTATATATTATTATATATCTATAATATATTATATATATATATTCTATTATATATGATATTATATTAATATTAGTTATATATATATCATATATATTAATTATTCTATATATATTTTATTTATATATGGCTATAATAAATGGAAGTCCCATTTTTGCAAAATTTTCAGATTCAGTATTATTTTTGTTAGAGTCAGTATGTTCAGTGATATGTTTTGAGAATTCACAAAAACATAATTTAAAAGTTAAGAATAACGTAGAATGTGAAAAGAGAGAGAAATCAGCATTGTCCGTTTGAAGCAGGAAATTGCTGTCATCACTCGAGATAAGAAGAGCTCGAGTTCTCTGTTTGTTTGGAAACTGTCAATCATGTATGTGGGATCGGTAGCAAACCAGTATTGCTCCTTCGTTTTACTTTTAAAACCACGTGAGGAATTGCATCATATTTCGTAAGATCGTCCTAGAAATTCTTTTTTTTTTTATATAAGAATATATCATCTATAGGAAGTGATGTCACTTAGTCTTTGCTTTCAATTTAAATAATTATTCCTTCCATTGTAAGAGACTTTTATCTTTTAAAACGCGAATAATAGATATTTATTATTGCAATCCCAATTTCTCTAATGTTCATGTTTTAAAAAGCACTTCAGTCCCAAAAACGTTTGGGTCAAGGTCAAGTTCGTCCCAAAACGGTTTTGGGCAGCAGGCATTAATCTCCAGCCCATACAAGAGATATTTTGTCATTCTCAGATTTGAAACCATGTCGCAAGGACATAACATCCATCTCTCTCTCTCTCTCTCTCTCTCTCTCTCTCTCTTTCTCTGCCCGTATGAGAGAATTTCGGTTTCACTTTAACGTAGAGATTTTATACTAAGTGGTTGGTCACTCATAAATTTTAGATTTGGTATTTATTAGATTTATTTAATATTGTTTAGTGCTTATTTGTGGAATCTGAGCAGACGTTGTAAAAGTGTGTAAGTGTTTATTGGTAATTTTTGAAAAAGGCCTTCTAAAATTGATATACCAAGGTAAGTTTTTTAGTAAGTTCGGTGCACTAAACTTAAACATAGAAAGTACTGAAAATACTGAAAGTTTCAAAAGGTTATTCCAGGGGAACGTTTTACTCTTTTTCACATTTCGGTGTCGATGATTTTTTTTTTGTGTGCGCTCCATTTTTTTCTTATTAAAGTTATTTTTTTTGAGCATTTGCCATTTTTTCTTATTGAATTGTTTATATATATATATATATATATAATATATATATATATATATATATATATATATATATATATATATATATATATATATATATATATATGTATTATATATATATATATATATATATATATATATATATATATATATATATATATATATATATATATATATATATAGATTATGTGTGTGTATATATATTCTGTGTGATTAATGCTTTCTTAGTGTTTTTGCAATTTTGGTATTTTCCAACATTTTCAGTGTTTACATTCACATTCACAATTTGATTAATTCAAGTGTTTTCATTAGTTAATAATTACAAATTAAAGTTGAAGTTTAACACATTGAGAAATTACTTCGCATTTACTTAAAATTCTTTTAATTTTCAATTGTTGTTTAACAATGCGAATTAATTTTAAAATTTTAGTTGTTACCTAATACTTTGAATTTTACTTGAACAGTTTAATTTCTTGAGTTTTGGGCTGAATTAATTGTGATTTATTTTTACTTAATAATGAATTCAGGAATTAATCAAACCTTTTGTTGTTTTCAAGTTATGGTAAATTTTCCTGAGATTGAGAATTTCCTTATAAATCTTTAGTTTAATAATAACTTTTTTGTATTTCAACTTATGAGTGTTTTCTTTTTTTTCACCTGTATATTTAATTTTGTTTAGGTAGAAATATAGAATGGTAATTGAGCTGTTTTCCTTCGATTTAATTGAAGTGAGTTAGAGATGGAAGTGATGCCCTTTAATTAATTTAATTACATATAAGATTACCTCACACCTGTTTTTAATGAACTAAGTCAGATTTATAATTTTTCAAGGGATCACTGTTGCCTTTAAAGTATTCGGTCGTATTTTGTCTCAGATGAAGGTTCAGGGTCTGGTGTGTTGAGGTAACTATTTTAGGGATTAGTAAGTGTAGTAACTAGATACTTGGCACTCCGTCACAATATAGTATATATGCATATATGCATTATTTTATAAATAAATAAATATATATATATATATATATATATATATATATATATATATTATATATATATATATATATATATATATATATATAATCTACTGATAATTTTTTACCTGATACATAAATAGGATGATTGGAAACTCCATCCAGAATAGCAGAACAAGAAAGTGTTATCTCCCTTGACACTTGGCCAGGTCGGCAACGTGAGCTCGTTCTGATACTCTGGATGCAGTAAGAACGAACCCTTTTATGGGCATCAGAATTACTCCATGTTCTTGCATTTGGATCTATGGCTTTGTAGTGACAACCCTGCCTAACCAACAAGTGTTAAGAACCCGATAATTTAAGAGGGCACTATGGTACGACATTTTGTAAATTGGTAACTCCTTGAACCTATGAACTGAGGTCTCCCTTATTGAAATCTAGCAAAGCTTTCGCCTCTCTGAATGCCTCTACATCATCTACTATATTCTTTTCCCGCTAAATAGTTATTAACTCCTTCTATGAAGATATTTACAGGCTGTGACAATGCGCCATCCACAATCCCTTTGAACGGGCTGACCTCTGAAGAAATGTTCATCACGTGATGTAGTAGCGTCGTCGGTTTAGCATCCGCCATTTTATCTTGTTCCCAAGGCTGTTTTTTTCCGCTACACTTCCCCGATCTCAATAGCATAATGTATTATATACTAAACTAACCCAATCAGAAAAGTCAACAGAAATTTTCCCCCAATAATGGATAACAAAAGGTAAGCGTTTGCCCCGTCCCCAATCACAAAATCAACCCCACGAAAATGACAATAAAGAAATAATAATAAGGATGGGGATAGGAAAAGAAAAGAACACCAGATGTTTCCGAGCCAAACTCGCCCCTCTCTATTCTCTATCTCTCTCTCTCTCTCTCTCTCTCTCTCTCTCTATCTCTGGCGCGACTCGCTGCAAAAATCTCACTCACAGGCAAGTTCGCCACACACAAATAACAAGGAACATGAACAAGAACAAAAGGGTAAAGAAAATCCACAAAATATAAATAGAGGAAAAAAAAAATAAGAAAGGAAAAAAAACTCGAAAATACAATTACGTCTTCATATGACAGTAAACCGAATTCTCATACATAGCAAACATGCGCGAACTGCGAAAAACTTTAATATGTCGAAAAATTAAACTTTTTCTTTTTCTCCCCACGTTTTTTTTTTTAAACACCTTTATTCCGTAATCTCAAGAAATCAACTGACTTGGCTTGGGAGAGGAAGACTGTCTGAGGAACTGCTTCTCTCTGTCGAATCAGCAGTAATGACCCTGAGTTGCCTGTGACAGATTAATACCCCTTAATAATTTTCCTACCAAAAAAAAAAGACGAAACCCCCTCTACTTTCTCGGTCACCAGTCCCTTCGGAGCGTACCTACAGCTTGAAAAATATATAAAAAGCCTTTACCGCTGCTACCACTGTATTACCCTCCTTATTACCCTAAACTACACAAATTGGGAACTCTTACCTGTTGCCAACGGTGCCCTGTCTGTAAGATGTCACGAGGCTTATTAAGACTGCAAAAAATATAAAAATACTATTTATTTCCCCAAGCAATTGGTTATAACAAAGAACCAAAATGATTAACAAGTCATAATGGCATAAACACCCAATATACCCATAAAGAAACCAGTAAGATAAAACTTCTACCCCCTTGACTAAGGTTACACTCCCAAACCCAAAGTGTCTTATTGTTTGTCTAGTATTAGTCAGGTTAGAGAATCCCGTTTCTAATCAACCATGGAGTCAGACCCATCTGTAATAAAGATAATAGGTATATAGACATCCCCACGTCACTCTTTCCAAAGTATTTACATAAAGAGGTATTTTCATACTTCTCTCTCTTTTTCCAAAAAAGGTAACAGTTTTTCTAAGTTTTTATAGAATGTGTCCTACCTTTTCGATGGGCGTTTTTTCCTCCCGACACTCGGAGCAAACCACTTGACCTTATCTCGATCGCACAAAGAAATGCGTCTTCCACAAGTACCTGAACAAGTAGGCCTGTAATATGTGTACAAACGAATGTACAATGCCTCGCAAACGGGGGAACGACCCTTGAGTCAAGTTGCTTGTTCAGCAAATACCTTTTTCTGCCAAGTGAACTTGCAGTGTACCATCTCTTGTCTCTAGGCGAGAGAGCTATGTGACTTTACTATTCATATAAAACACTTTAAACATATTATAGCCATTCCCCTCTTTTCACCTCCTAGATATATATATATATATATATATATATATATATATATATATATATATATATATATATATATATATATATTATATATATATATATATGTGTGTGTGTGTGTGTGTGTGTGTGTGTGTGTGTGTGTGTGTGTGTGTGTGTTGTGTGTGATTACCGATTAATAATGAAAATAAATTTATATGAAGAAGGGAGTGATATTGGACATTTTTTATGTTTTTTTGCAAAATCTGCTGTCATAATAGTGTACATAAAAACCTGCATAAAAAATCTAAAATAAATGAATAATCAATTATTCTCTAACGTATTCAATCTCATTACTCAGTGACCTGCTCTGAATTACACTGAATGAGAAATGTCAACATTTCCAATTTTAATCAGATGTGAAAGATTTTGTGATTAATGATTAAAATTCATACTCTGGTCTAGTGATATTAATTGCGGAGACTCGTTTACTGGAAAATACTTATTCATATAAAGAAGCTTACTTTAATTCCTCCTGTTCATAAGCTAATTTTCCAATCGGGGAAAAGATAGCAATTTCTACTCTTACTTTCAGAATTTCAGAATTAATTTCATCTTGAAAAACCTTGATTTTCTCAATATATATTTGTGAGTTACTTAAGTAAATGTTTGCTTAACTGTCACAATATTTTCCCCTCCTTTAAGTTGTAGTTTATCATAATGCCAAAATGGTGCCAGAAAATGTAATTTTCATATTGATTATTGCCAGTGTAAACGCATCTGTATCCCAATGTGTTCATGACTTGACCTCTAATTCTCTTACCTGCACATAATTATGTCCCTTCTTTTGTAATGGCTGTGACTCAATAAACATTCAGGAGTCATGACAATTTAGTATGAGAATCATGACAACTCTGTGGATTCACTGCCACTTCGTGCTGAAATTAATAAGCAATTGATAATGTTTATTTGCATTATGTATTTCCCTAGATAGCGCCCTAAAGACATCATTACCAAACCCCTGAATATCTTAAATTTAAAAAACATATAAGTTCTCAAACTTAGTCGCTGAGGTTAGCCTTCAAACTATGCAATGCTTTACAAGTATTAATTTTGCGAAACAATGACTGAATTCTAAGAAACAAACATCCTTTGAAATACAGCAACAATAAAGTGCTCTAATATGTCTTGCTCGGACTCAATACCCCGCCCAGACTCCGGTCAAAACATTTCTTCATTTTGATCGAAATTAAATCATGAATTATTCCCTCAACGGCATTTTTCTTTAAGATACAATGACACAAATCATTACTGAATCAAGATAAAAGGTAATATCTTCATAATCAGGCTTCCAGCATTCACTAATTCGACATAATACGTTACAAGTTCCGAAACAGCATGTTAATGAAAACGTTTCTTTATTATAAAAGCCGTTCTTATTATACATGAAGAAACAAGTCCCTTAATAAAGCATTCGACCAAAAAATGTCGCTCTAAAAACCCGCTTTCAGGGACTTCTTCTTCAAGTGTAATAACGAAAATATTCATGAATACGCGCAAACAAATATTTATATAAGTATTTAAGCTCTTCATGCACAGAAAAATAAGGCAAAATACGTCTCTATACAACAAGATTCCAAAACATACTTATTATTCTATCTATCAAACCATAACACAACCTAATGCTTTGATTAGCCGATATCTGTGAGATGGGATTAGCCGACAATAGTACGGCAGAATTTTAGTGGCGCAAAACCACAGATTCTCTAGAACTTGGTGTTAGTATCAAATGTTTGTCATCAGAAGGACTATTCATTTGAAGAGTATAACCTAACGCAACCTTTACCTAAATAACAAAATCTGATATTTTTAGTTTGGGTAATGAAGAGTTCATATTTATGGACATTTGCCATATAAATGGGTGACAATGGAACACTGAGAAAGAGTTTCTTGAGAAGACATGACCTTGGGAAATTACCTAAGACCTAAGATATCTTTATCTCTTGTAAGCCTACGCCAGATAGCATAGGGAGGTTCTTCTCTGTACAGCAAACAAAAATGAAGTTTGTATTATCCTAAAAATATACAATTTGTAAGGCCTGTTCACAACTAAATACTTCTTAATTAAAAAAAAAAAAGCTCTACTCATGAATAGGTCTACATCCACATGTAGGTCACAAGCAGTGCCTAATAATTCCACTTATACAATTAAGAACTTTCTTGATTTGTGTAAATTCTTGTTTTGGTTTAAGCTTAAGCTGGCCTTTTGCCAGCAAGCTGAAGGCCAGCTTAATAATAAAAAAAAAAAACTGTAACTTTAGAAAGGACTTAAATGTCAATTTTTAACAGTGGATTAAGCCTACTACCAACAGCGAGCGGAAAAGCCATTTTGGACTGGTAGAATTTATGTATATTTTACTTAAAAATTGGAGGATGTCGTCAGTGCCGAGTTTCAGTTTAGAAAAATACTAATTTAATTTTTCTTTAGTCGTCAGGTTTATATTTGTCATTCTGATTCTAAGTATAGAAGGAGTCTTGTCAAATTCCCGTTCAAAGCCGGCACGAAATAAGCTGTTATATTCGTCTAGCAATGAATGATTACTAGCAAGATCTTCTCACTGAAAGGTCGGCTGGACAGCGGTAGGATCTAGGCAGCTTCTGCGCATCACGTCATCGACCCCATCCCCTCTACGGAACCTTTATGTAACCTTTTTCCTCCACTCATTATCCATTTCTAATCAAATAATTTATTTCTTGTTGTTGATTCTCTCTCTCTCTCTCTCTCTCTCTCTCTCTCTCTCTCTCTCTCTCTCTCTCTCTCTGAAGAAAATTGTAGATATTGCTTTTATGATTCACAATTT
>NC_061098.1:36820304-36822804 GCF_015104395.2 Macrobrachium nipponense | reverse complement strand
TAACATATTTACATCATATTTCCAAGAATGTGCAGAGTTTTAATTTTACGTCTTTCTTATTAGCATTATCATAGAAAAAACATGTCCACATATGTATATGTACATATATTTAAAGATGAATCTGCACAGAGATTGAAAAGGGGAAAGGAATAGAATCCGGAAAGCTTTACCTATAAATATTGCATACACTACATAACTTTGGACTTGTTTCTCATTTCAAGACTTATGCTACTATGATTATTTTTGTTAATCATTACTATTAATAACGATATCTGAGTGGTAAAATGGTTTTACACAAATGTGTGTATATATATATATATATATATATATATATATATATATATATATATATATATATATATATATATATATACTGGAAGATTGGTGCATCTAGAACGCCGTAGATTCAGTAGGAATAAAACAGCAAAACAGCCATCGTAGCATTTTAAATTTATTGGCCAAATTTTTCGAGACTACATGTCTCATCATCAGGGCTGTAAAATACAAAGAATAAAAATTTAAAAAAGACTCAGTTAAAAAATCACAAAGTCTAAAAACAGAATCTTGAATTTAAAACAAAAACAAAAATAAACTAAAACACTATTAAAAAACATTGAAAACCTAATACTGAATCTGAAAAAAAATAAAAATCTTATATATATAAAAAGTTATGGTGTTAAAATGTATTGTACCTTACTCTATCTGAGCTAAGAACTGAGTGAACATTCTCAGTTTTCAGGACGGCGACGTCAACTTAGGCGATATATAAGATCGTGGAAGAGTTCTGACTGTTTAGGGAAGGAACAAGCTGTTTAAATAGTTAATGATTCCAGGATGGAGAGAGAGTGGTCATTGGGTGCTTGGCGATAACATTAAAGTCTTCATAAGTGAATGATGTCTTGGCATTTCTTACAGTGGCTCTCTTATATTAGAAAATTCTTTAGTTTTTAGCTTATTTTTGTTTGCTTCAAATTCAAAGATTCTTGTTTTTAGACTTTGTGATTTTTTAACTGAGTCTTTTTTAATTTTTATTCTTTGTATTTTACAGCCCTGATGATGAGACATGTAGTCTCGAAAATTTGGCCAATAAATTCCCAAATGTCATGGCTGTTTGGCTGTTTTTTACGATGGCTGTTTCTAATATATATATAAATATATATATTTATAATATATATATTATAATTATTATATATAATATATATATATGCTGTTTTATTCCTACTATATATATATATATATATATATATATCTATATATATATATATATATATATATATATATATATATATATATGCGGTTTTTATCCTATATATATATATATATATATATATATATATATATATATATATATATATATATGTTTTATTCCTACTATATATATATATATATAATATATATATATATATATATATATATAGATATATAGAATATATATAATATATATTATGTAGTTATATATAAAGTTTTTTGCCACGAAGGAAATAAATGAAAAAGCTTTTCATTTTTTTCCTTCGTGGCAAAAAACCTTTATTTATACATAGCATCACGTTTTTATATCTTCGTGATCAAGTTATTCATATATATATATATATGGATATATATATATATATATATATATATATATATATATATATATATATATATAATATATATAATCTGTTGGTGTGAGGTGAAGGATTATCTTTTATTCCCTTTCCAGGTACTTTATTTTTGCCGCGACGTTTCAAGACTTAAAATTCCCATTTCCAAGTAAAAAAAAAAATAACAGAAGTTCTAATTACAAACTCGGAATAAGAATTAAGAGTTAAAAAGTTATACAAATGATATAAAAGACAAGTTAAAAAATATGCAGGAGTCATTACCATAAGGCACTGAAAGCACAGACTCAGTGACAGACAATTCGAGTCGGATTCAGCTTCGACTTGAACTCACGAGAGATCCAGAGGTGTTGAGGAAGACTGGCTGTTTAACTGCGGAACGAGTTGTTTAATGAGGAGTGATTCTAAGATAGTTAAATAGTGCTCGTTAGGGTATTGGCCTATATTTTTAAAATCTTTGTAATTCATGTCATATTTACATTTCTTTGTATGTTCACGTATACAGGAAATTTCAGGATTAGTTAATCTGACACCTGTTCCAATCTACCTTTGAGTAACCGCCGTGTGGAGCCGACGTACTTCCCTAGATGACATCTTAGGCAATTAAATAGATATACGACTCCTGAGGTCATTAGTGGATCGAGTTTCTCTTTACGTTTAAATAACGTTCTAATTCATTGGGTTGCAGGGTATTGTTTAAGAATTTGTACAGGTGTTTATAAAAGTTTCGATGGAAAGCAATTGTTGGTGAAATATTGGTGGAGATAGGTTATTTCATTGTGAAAATGATTCCAGTCAAACGTTATGTTAAAAGCCCTATGAAAGAAGGTAGACGCGGTGTTTAGTTTAAAATTATAAAAACCGTTGCTATAAGATTCGATCCCAGGCCGGCACGCGGTGTT
>NC_061098.1:36811723-36814804 GCF_015104395.2 Macrobrachium nipponense | reverse complement strand
AGTAATGTATGAATATGAAGATTAAAAGCTTAAAATATTTGAATTTGAATAAAATTACACCAGCCGCTTAGTTTCACTTACTCGGGAGTAAGCCTACACACTACTTTGTTGTTGTTGTGTTGTTGCTGTTATTTTTGTTGGGGGGTTAGGAAAGGTCTATGGAAGAGCCTAAAAAGTTCTGAAAAGGTGTTTTGCTTTGAGTTAAAGGTACAGGAAATTTAGGGTAGGTCATTTATGATTTATTCATTAGAATGAAAATGTAGAAAAATAAATAATGTGCATGTTAAATAGTACATACGTATTATTTCTAATGAAATGTAGCGTATCTATTTAAATTTCGTTGGTGAATCAACGTTCTATTTGTCTGTAGAGTTTAACACGTTTTTAATTTACGTTAAAAGTTAGGAATTTAATATTTACAACTTGTACGCGATGGGAAAATTTTGCAGGTGTCCCGAGTAAGTGGAGGGTGGATCACGCCTTGTTGTCTATCAAAAAAAAAAAAATAAAAAACAATTTTAATTTCATCAGTCACTTTCAAAGTTACGTTATTCGATAGAGTAATATGTTTGTGAAGCCGAACAAATATATTCAATAATACAAACACAATACTAATGACAGCGTTGAGAGAGAGAGAGAGAGAGAGAGAGAGAGAGAGAGAGAGAGAGAGAGAGTCTCAAAGATATTTCCCACTATAATTTAATTGTTAAAAATGCTTTACTACCCTGTGAGACAGTTCTATGTTAAAAATGCTTACTACCCTGTGGAGACAGTCTATCGAAAGAGAGAGAGAGAGAGAGAAGAGAGAGAGAGAGAGTCTTGAATATACTTCATACTATGTTATTAGTTTGAAAATGTTTACCACATTGTAGAAATAGTTCTATATAAAGAGAGAGAGAGAGAGAGAGAACGTTGATGCTACTTATGCAACAGATAAACTGTAAGTTCTCCACTGGATATTACATCTCTCTCTTTTGCTCTTTCTCTCTCCCCCTGATTTCCGGACCTATAGACATCCACATCGAGACGTCCAGTGGTCAACTTCAAAATCCATCGGTTTAATTATTACAGTTATGCGCAAGCGCGAGATTTTGCCGAAATATTAGGTCAGCGTTGGGACGAGTTGGCGATCGTTGTGCAAAACTGGTTAGGAGGGACAAATGGGAAAGGTTGCAGGCAGGAAATGAGGGAAATGTTTTGATGGAATTGTCGAAAAGCAAGACTGAAACATCTACGCTTTTGGCTTCTGTTTCAAAACAATCGTTTACTTCTCTGAGCTGTTGCTTTGAAACCAAATTATAGGAAATTACATGCACCAACTGGAGGATCACTTTGGACAACGGTTTCAGCGGTCCCACCCCCACCCTTTAGCACTTACTCATACTTACGGTCTTGCTTTTCTGGTGGGTTGGACGAGTGGTTTACCGTGCCTCTCTACCTATTCGGTAAGTCCCGAGTTCGATTCCTCGCTCTGCCAGAGGAATTTATTTCTGGTGGTTAGAAATTAATTTCTCGATATTATGTTGTTCGGATTTCCACAAGGAAGGGGCTGTAGGTCGCGTTGCTAGATAACCAATTGGTTCATGTTATGTTTCAAACATAAAAATGGTCTAATCCTTCGGGCCTGCCCCAAAGAGAGATGATAATCAGTTCAGTGGTCCTGGTTAAACTAAGATATACTCGGAGGCAGGCAAGAGCCCGTGCTAGCAATAGGGCTAAATTAATCTAAACCAATCACTCCAGTGTCCAAAAGTGATGTTGGCAAAGGTTTTTTCAGAACATTCCAGAGAACTTTAAACTGATACCATCGTTAGTTTAAGATATGTTTGCTTATTTACTTATTTATTTATTTATTTATTTTTCTTTTTGGCTGTCCCATTAATTGTTTGTCATCTATTTCGTAATTTTTGTTTGTTTTGACTTTCAGTAGCATTCTTACTGATCATTTGCATTGTTTCATATTTTAATTTACCATTAAATCATTCCCCATTACCAGTCCTTTATTGCTTTCCTTTGATTCAATTTCAAACTCTTTAAGTAACTTTCACGCACAATCCTATTCATACATTCATCATTGTTCCTTTTATTATTTAACAAGTATCCATTATCTTTACTCCTTTTCTCTCATTTACCTGGTTCCCGTTTTTCTTCCAGGTTCTCTCTATTCTTGTTTTTATTCAAACTTTATCGCATTTTTCATTTGGTTTCTCCTTCCCTCCCGTTATCTTTCTATGAAGTTTTTATTCTATTTCCTTTTCTTTTTTTTGAACGTTTTCCGTCAATATTTATTTGGATTCTTCTCTTTCCTTCTCCTGTATATTACTACTCTTTCGTTTCTTTCAGTTTCCTTTGGTTTTACTTTCATTAAACTTCGTTTTAACTTCATAAAACTTCGCATAGGCTTAATAGTTAAAAAAAAAAAAAAAAAAAAAAACTTACCCGAATATCAAAAAAAGAACTCTCTCTCTCTCTCTCTCTCTCTGCTCTCTCTCTCTCTCTCTCTCTCTCTCTCTTCTTCTTCTTCTTCTTCTTCTTCTTCTTACTAAGAGAAGATTTATTGGACCAAAATATGTTAGTGGACGTCTCTCTCTCTCTCTCTTCTTGTTACATGAAGATTCATTCGACAGGATATGTGGTGGACTCTCTCTCTCTCTCTCTCTCTCTCTCTCTTCTCTCTCTCTCTCTCTCTCTCGTACTTACGTACACAAAACAAAAAACTAAGTATCTAATCCAGGATAACAGGGCATTTCATAATGGCCCCACCAATTTCTCTCCCGACACTTTTTAACTGTCAAGGAACTTGGCAATATAACCTATGTTGCAAATGATATGGCCTGGTTAAATCCCGGTAAGTGAAGCCTTTTCATTTTGTCTTATTTTTAGCTTCAAAAAGCTGCTTCAGGAAGCTCAAGTCCTTCCACATTACCTGAAGTATCTATTGTAATTTCCCTCCTTGGTGCCAACGAAAGCGTAAACGTTTCTGTCTCAGTGGTATCTAGGAGAGCGGAACATGGAAACTTTTGGTCCTAATTAACATTGAGACTCGAGGAAACTGGAAGCGTTTGTTCATGGGAGGTATTG
>NC_061098.1:36779223-36809223 GCF_015104395.2 Macrobrachium nipponense | reverse complement strand
TCTGTATCATATCTGTGTCCGTCTAGTTAGAAAAAAAAAAACTCATTGAAGTTTAGCAAGTCGTTTTATAATTGGGGCCAAATAATATTAATTCAAGGGTAATAAAGAAGTGAAAGAGGTCAGAGACCCGACAAATAAGGAAATGACTGACCATGAATCGGCTCATTTCAGAGGACACGTGACGTCCCCGAAATCCGACACCGGAGAAGATTGCAGATTTGAATGGAATGAGAGAAAGAAAACGATTCTGAATCAGTTGGAAATCAAAAAACTATTTTCCTATTTTCCTTCTCTGGAATCTGTAATCGGACATCAAGGATTTTTGACTCGGTAAATTTTTCTGAGTTAAACATTTCATTTCCTAAAAGAAATATTTAGAGATCATAAGATAAGAATGCCGCTTGATGCTTAGTTTGTGTTAATACTTCTCGTGTTATTAACGTTACCAAAACGTACACACCTTCGAATTGCACACTATAAGTATTCCTTGGAACTTAAACACTTGCCACTTGACATGAGGAAAATGATTTCCATATCGAATAAGTAAAAAATGTTTTCAGTACGATTAAAGCTATTCTCGTTTCCCTATCACAACGCACAAACCCAAATAATAGTAGAAGAGAATAATTTCTCAGAACTAGAGCCTTATTTAAATGAAACATTTCCCAGAAGCATTTAATAAGCAGTCCCCGGAAATTGCTGCGTGGAAATTTCTTGGACCATGATGGCTTGGAGGTCTGAGGAGATTGTTTCAGGGGCGACTCCTATGATTGGTTCCTGTAGGTGGACGTTTTGCCGATGTAGTAATGGTTCTCATTTTCCTCCGATCTAATGATCCTCCAACCAAAACGTAAGAGAAAGACCTTTGCTTGTGTCACTGAGAAGAAGAAAGGATGTTTGGAGTTTCTAATCATTTCTTTTCGATGTCTACAGTAGACTGAAAGGATGCTGAGTAGAAAGAAGTATGTTTTGTAGTAAAGAAAGGAATGGATGCACAATTTCTCACTGAATGTTTGAATGAATGTAGTGGTTCTCAACTTTGTTCCTCACTTCATTCCTCCCTTCATGAATCTCAACCTTCGTGTGGCCCCCTTTCATTTCTCTCCAAAATGCCACCTACAACCGCCCCCTCCACTGATAAAAAAGGGTTAAAAAAGGATCAATAAATAATTAAATAGAATGGAGAAAAACACTTTTGCTTTATAAGAAGTAAATTGATTACGAACTTTGACAGTTACAATTGTCATAGTCGATGTAACAATATTACGTAGCTTTAAAAATTAGTCTACATAAATTTAAAATTAAACAATTTTTTTTTTGCCAGGACAGAGTGGCCATGGTACTATAGATTTTGATTTTCAGCAATATTATAGAATGTATGGTTTGCAACAATCTGCTTTGGCCCCATAAATTCTTGCCATGGTCCCCTTAGGTTGAAAACGCATGTATAAACCTACCTATACACAGTTCGAGTAAAATAAAGTAAGTTCCACTTTTCCTCCAATATAAAAAAGCTTATGAAATTATAATTATTCAGCGAGTTTTTCGCGTTAATAAAATGCAAATGTGTTTTTTGCGGTGAATATACATGCAATTGGTCTTTTTATTTGCGAGTATATGAGATTATGAGCTTCGTCTACCGTTTAATATTTGTACAATTTGCAGAATTCATGTATTCAGTTTTTGTAATCAGTTTGTTCTATAGATAGAAATGTTTATACTTTTGTCTATTCTAAAGATATTTTTAAATTATTATTATTTTTTTATTGCAAGATTAAGAACAGCAATACTGTTTTTTTTATTATTACCACTTGTCAGTACTTCTCCCAATGTGAAATGCATCAAAGTTTATAAAAAAAACCATTGAAATTCTAACCGTAATCATTAATTCGAACTCACTTTCGATGATAATATAACGAATGAAGGTCACACCAGGCGGCAGAGAGCCAAAGCTTACCAGGACGGTTGACTCTACTCGCTTCTAAATTCGAAATCCAGAACTTATCATCAAGTTGGGCTGACTGCATAGAACAGATGCATGAATTTCACGGTAATTAAAGAAAGAATAAAGGTATTTGACGAATGGAACAAGAATAACAGAGGATAATGAAGAGTTATACAAAAAGATCTCTTTAAAATTTAGTTTCTTGGTTTGTAATTAGGATGGAAATCTTATTCAAATAATAGTATGAGAATGGAAAGTTGTTCTAAAAAGGAAGTATACTATAACACTTCGAGTATACATATATAATGTATTAGAAGATAATAAAAGGCTTCATTTTCTTGACTGGATTCTTTCATTCTTTCGACCCGAAGACCAAATGCATTAAGTGAGAAAAGAACTAATGCAAGGGATAATTGCAGATTTATTTAGATAAATTTGTATCGCGGCTGGCTATAGCAGAGCTAACTTCGCCGATTTTACGTGACCCAAGTGAGCATTATGGCGTCGATGTAGCAATCTTTCGTTGTATTTAGTTCCCTTAATTCCACAGCACACACGCTTACACCTTAAGTAGTAATTGTTGCCTCTGGGTGTTCTTTTCTTTACATTTAATTCCCTTAAACTTACAAAAACACTTGCACCACGTCTACACACTTACGTACTCATATCCAGACACACACACACACATACACACACACCTACACACACACAACCAGGATGAAATTGACGAATATGGAAAGCGCTTAGCATAATAATGTGAGGTATTGGCTATTCCAATTTAAACATATTTATGTTGTGATTATAATGTCCATGTCAATCTACAAAAAACATAACACTCACCACACACAAAAAGGATGAACTTGCTTTACATGGAGGGCTTAGCACAATAATGTGAGGTAGACCTATTAGTTACTTCGAATTAAAAACCATATCACTGGAATCCCTAATGTCTACGAAAGTTTACTGAAATTATGTCACATGAAATTCCTTTCATCTAGCAATGGACTTACCGGAAACTATTTCATCCGTGGGTCGTATATACTTCTTAGTAAATAAATGAGGTCTCGGCTCATTCATAAACTGTGTTATAAGAATGAAACATTTTCGTCTCTACCAGAACTCTTAATAAGTAAAGAATTTCATTCCTCATCACTTGTCACAGAGCCTGAAAAACAAGGATCTTTTGTTTGACAATTCGTGAGAGTTCTCTCGAATTATGTCGCTCTGTTGGGAAACCTTAACAGCTGCATTGTGTTTGAAACTTCCTTGTTATGCGACATTCGTGCATGTTATTCAGTTTTCGTTGATTTGCAGCCTAAATATTTTTCCAAGCTTCGTAAATGTTTGTGGAGTTTTGTAAATGATACCGAAGCTTCGTAAATTTCATGCAAGTTCCGTGAATCTCTTAGACTTTGTACTTCTTTACTCAGCTTTGTAAATGTTTCCCAATCTTCGTAAATGATATGAAGCTTCGTAAATGTTGCTTAGACTTTACAAATGCTAATTAAGCTTCCTACCTGTCTAGAGCAGTGGTTTCCCAACGTTTAGTGTTCGGGGGTTAAATTGATTTTTATGGGAGGTGGGGGAATTCGAAAAATGGAGTTGTCTGTGAATTTTTTTTAGCAGGTCTGTGTTGGTATAGACGGTGTGCGAGTTAATGCATACAGTGTTTATGCAATATGAATACATGAAATAAAAAAAACTTGCATGTTCTTTGGAAGCTTGCTTAAACCAATTTAATATCGGTCTTTTAGGCTTCCTCCACGCGAATGGGAGTTTATTTTTTTAATAATAAGCATTAATTATCACTACAGATGGCATCAGGATTTTAGAGGTGATTAGGCGGACCATGACAAAGAAAAAAAAAAGATTAGGAAACACTTTTCTAGACTGAGTCATTTTAATCATGCAAATCATCAGAGCGCATCCAGTTCCAGTAACTGCTTAGAAATAAGTTCTGTCTGTGCAGCGATTTGGCACTAGGTAAAAATGTTTCCAAGGAGAGAGAGAAAATAACCCTCTAATTGTTTGAGACAACGGATGATTGCAGTCATATCTGAAGAACAGATGAGGCATCAGATAGAAGTTGAAGGATTAATTGTACCTGTCGTATTTCACCACTTCTCCAGCGAACCGGGAACCATCCTAGTAGAAGACGGATGAAATTTCTCTTATGTTTTCGCTTACTCGGGGAGTAAGCCTACAAAATACTTTGTTGCTGTTGTTCTTCTTCTTTTTCTAGTTGATGGGGTGATAGAAAGATCTAGGAAGAACCTAAAAGGTCTAATAAAGTAGTTTTGCGTGACTTTAAAATCCATGAATTTTAGGATAAAATATTTAAGATTTCTTCATTAGAATGAAAATGTAAAAAAATAAATAAATGTCAAACAGTAGAGAAAAAATTATTTTCTATTGAAATATAGCATATTTATTTTAATTTTCGTTAGTGAAACAAAGGTTTATTTGACCGTAGATTTTAGCACGTTTTAATTTACCTTGTAAGTTAGAAATAAAATGTTTACAACTTGTGTGAGATGAAAATCTAGCACATCCCAAGTAAGCTGGAGGTCGGATCACGCCTTGTCAACCTCTAAAGGTAAGTTGACCACTAGGCTTCACCGGCACACTGCATGCGTAAGACTCATCACCAACTCCTCCCGAATTCTTGTTAGCCCTGCCTACTGGACTGCACAAGAGGGTTAGTTAGTGGTGTTGCACGAGTCTTGATGAGCAGTCCAGTAGGCGGGGCTAACAAGAATCTGGGAGGAGTTGGTGATGAGTCTTATGTACTTATGCAGCGTGTGATGAAGCCTAGTGTAAACTCACCATAAGTCTGTTCGCTCCAACGCTGATCGAATTGGAATCCGAAATTCGTCCTGAAGGTCGCTGGATTCTCACAGGATTTGAAATCCATCTGTTTTATTTCTTATGTTCGAGGACAGTTTCAGAAGTGCCTACTTGTCATAGTGTAGTCAGCAGCTTTGGAGGTGAAAATGCGCTTTATTTTATTTTTTTATATGACTACTTTAACTATTTTTATGTCGTTTTGTAGTTGTTGGTTCAATTTTTATATATCTTTTATCTATATACTTATTTATTTGTCTATGATTTATTATTATTTTTGAATAAATTTTAAATATTTATTATATGTTTTTTGTATTTGTTCATTAGTTTTATGTATATTTATCGATTATATATATTATATATATATATATATATATATATATATATATATATATATATATATATATATATATATATATTATCGATCAGAAGTGTGAAAGGGACAGGCATGTTAATAACATATGGCTTTATTAAAATTGCAGGTTGCTTAAGGGGCGAATAGATTCTCATGTTGATGTTAGCTACAGAACAGGGGATGAATATCGAACTCTGAAATTCTCTTACATACGGTGTACCATGTGTGTAAGTTTAAACATAAAGATAATGATTTTGAGATATTTGGTAGAGCCGCGAATGGCCAGCTTCTATCGGTTTTGGAATTGGAATCAAATTGTTCCGCAATTAAAATCCCATTCGTCTGCCACGCCTCTATAGCTGTCGTGAGTGTTCCTGGAACCCCAAGGTGACCTTCGATGTCACTCGATGCCTTTCTTCTTGAAATGTATAGGTGTTAGTCTCTTTTGAATTTCAACGCTTATTTATCAGTATCATTAATTTTGTGACAATTGTAAATTTTCATTTTGTTTTCTTTTTTGTGTGAGTCACTTGAATGATTATAATAGTCATATTATATCAACATGCCTGTCCCTTTCCCACCCCAAAAACACACACACAGACACACACACACACATATATATATATATATATATATATATATATATATATATATATATATATATATATATATATGTGTGTGTGTGTGTGTATATGTGTGTGTGGATATATGTGTGTATATTATTATGTATATATATATATATATATATATATATATATATAGATATATATATATATATATATATATATATATGTGTGTATATATATGTGTATATATATACATAACCTAAAGTGCAAGGTGAAGCTGCTAGTGGGGATGAGAAAGCAAGTGAGTGAATTTCCTAAAGCGTTGTCTGAGATAATTAACTGGAGGGGGGGTTATTCTGCCTCAGCAAGTGTTTTAAACGTAGATGAGGGGACCAGGTTTGTTTTGGAAGCGTATGCCTAACCGCACTTACATCGCCAAGGAGGAGAAGTCAGCACCTGGTCATAAAGCCAGCAAGGAGAGGCTAAACTTACTTCTTGGGGGTAATGCTGCTGGCGACTTCAAACTGAAAGCCTTGTTGGTGTATCAGGCTGAAAATCCAAGGGCACTCAAGGGCATTTGGAGGGTCAAACTACCAGTAATTTGGAAGTCCAACAAGAAGGCATGGGTGACACTTGCAGTGTTTGAGGACTGGTTCGTAAACCATTTGTTCCAAGTGTGGAGCGGTATTGCGCCTCCAAGGGTATCCCCTTTAAGGTGTTGCTAGTGCTGGACAATGCCCTGGACACCCTGCCCAGCTGGGAGTCTTCAACCCTAATGTCAAGGTGGTTTTACCTTCCAACTAATACCACGGCCCTTTTACAGCCTTTGGACCAAGGAGTGATTGCTTCGTTCAAGGCCTACTACCTACGAAGGACAATTGCTATGGCTTTTACAGGCAACTGAAACCAAGAAAGACTTGACTCTGAAGGACTTTTGAAATCTAACAACATCCTTGATGCTGTAAAGAAACATTGCTAATTCCTGGGAGGAGGTCAAGCAAACAAACATGAATGGTGTCTGGAAGAAAATTTGTCCTCAATTTGTGAATGATTTCCATGGGTTTGAGGACACATTTCAGCAAGTGTCAAGAACGTTGTTGCCCTGAGTAAGGAAATCAATTTGGAGATGGAGGTTGATGATGTTACAGAGCTGCTGGAGTCTCATGGTGAGGGGTTATCTGCTGAGGACCTGATAAAACTGGAGAAGCAGATGATAGAGGAAAGAAGGGGAAGAAGCACCCACCCCAGAGCCTAAGGCTTTCACAAGGCAGGACTTGACAAGAGGTTTTGCAGAGTTGCAGCAAAGCATTGTCAACTTTTGAGGACTCAGGATCCCAACTTGGACAGGTTCACTAGGGTTTCAGAGGCGTCATGGATTTGATGCAGTGTTACAAGGAGATCTTGGATGAAAGAGGTCGCTCTCTGTTCAGACTAAACCTGGAGCAGTATTTTAAGAAGGTAGAGAGGCCTGCAAGATCCTGATACCCTCTACCTCAGCTGCCTCGCTAATCCAGACTCGCCTGCCCCACACAATCTCCAGCACCTTCTGAATGTTCTGCTAACCCAGACTCACCTGCCCCCAGCATCTCCAGCACCTTCTGTAGGTTCTGCCTCACCTAAAGACTCACCTGCCCCAGCATCTCCAGTAGTATGGTTCTGCCTCACCTCAAGAATCACTGCCTCAGCATCTCCAGTAGTATGTTCTGCCTCACCTCAAGAATCACCTGCCTCAGCATCTCCAGCATCTTCTGGAGGATCTTTTTCTCTTCACTAACCTCGTCTCTCCAGCCAGCCAGCACTTCCTCTCCAGTGTGCAAGCCAATCAAATTAATAAAGGTAAGGGAATTGTTCTCTCGTTGTTATTGATAGGTATTTACATTAAATCATGTGGTATTTTTTAATGTTCCGACTTACGCTGAAAATCGCGTTACGACGCATCTTAAGAATGGATCAAACGTCGTAACTCGAGGACCCCCTGTATATGTCTTATCACATCTCCGACATTCATATGTATGCATTAAGCTACAAATATTTATATAAATGTTACCGAAGGGACATTTTTCAGTTGATAAGAAATTCGTCGGCTCGTGGCGCAAAACCAAGGAACCGAGTTAGTCTTGTGGGTCAAGAGATTCACTCATTCGCCCTGAATTCTTGGTTCTGTGATTCTCGCCCAGAAGCCGACAAATATCTCATCAGCTTAAATAATTCCCCTTCAGTAAACTATAGGATAATATATTAATTTCAAGGTAGAGGGAATTAGATACTGAGAGAAATTTGTAGCTGAGGACCTGATAAAAAAACTGGAGAAGCAGATGATAGAGGAAGAAGAAGAAGCACCCACCCAAGAGCCTAAGGCTTTCACAAGGCAGGACCTTGACAAGAGGTTTTGCAGAGTTGCAGCAAGCATTGTCAACTTTTGAGGCTCAGGATCCCAACTTGGACAGGTTCACTAGGGTTTCCAGAGGCGTCATGGATTTGATGCAGTGTTACAAGGGAGATCTTGGATGAAAAGAGGTCGCTCTCTGTTCAGACTAACCTGGAGCAGTATTTTAAGAAGGTAGAGAGGCCTGCAAGAGATCCTGTACCCTCTACCTCAGCTTGCCTCTGCTAATCCAGACTCGCCTGCCCCACAATCTCCAGCACCTACTTCTGAATGTTCTGCTAACCCAGACTCACCTGCCCCAGCCATCTCCAGCACCTTCTGTAGTTCTGCCTCACCTAAAGACATCACCAGAGCCCATCATCCAGTAGTATGTTCTGCCTCACCTCAAGAATCACCTGCCTCAGCATCTCCAGTAGTATGTTCTGCCTCACCTCCAAGAATCACCTGCCTCAGCATCTCCAGCATCTTCTGGAGGATCTTTTTCTCTTCACTAACCTCGTCTCTCCAGCACCGCAGCTTCCTCTCCAGTGTGCGAAGCCAATCAAATTAATAAAGGTAAGGAATTTTTCTCTCGTTGTTATTGATAGGTATTTACATTAAAATCATGTGGTATTTTTTAATGTTCCGACTTACGCTGAAAATCGCGTTACGACGCATCTTAAGAATGGATCAACGTCGTAACTCGAGGACCCCCTGTATATGTCTTATCACATCTCCGACATTCATATGTATGCATTAAGCTACAAATATTTATATAAAGTTAACCGAAGGGACATTTTTCAGTTGATAAGAAATTCGTCGGCTCGTGGGCGCAAACCAAGGAACCGAGTTAGTCTTGTGGTCCAAGAGATTCACTCGTTCGCCCTGAATTCTTGGTTCCGTGATTCTCGCCAGAAGCCGACAAATATCTCATCAGCTTAAATAATTTCCCCTTCAGTAAAACTTATAGGGATAATATATTAATTTCAAGGTAGGAGGGAATTAGATACTGAGAGAAATTTGTAGCTTAATGATGCACATATATATATATATATATATATATATATATATATATATATATATATATATATATATATATATATATAATATATATATATATACATATATATATATATATATATATATATATATATATATATATATATATATATATATATATATATATACATATATATATATATATATATATATATATATATATATATATATATATATATATATATATATATATATATATATATATATATATATATATATATATATATATATATATATATATATATATATATATAAATATATAATATATATATATATATATATATATATTATATATAATATATATATATATATATATTATATATATATATATATATATATAGTAATATATATATATATATATATATATATATATATATATATATATATACACACTATAATCGTGACTGACTATAGTCTTATCGATATGTTCTGTAATATGTATTCTTTTAATGGTTTGGAAAGATAGATTTATCAGTAAGGAACGTGTTGTAGGACCACCTTGTTTCTTAATACACTTATTAATTTAATCAATTTTTAAATGAGGCCGTGATTAGTGTTATTCTTAGTACCCGGTTACAGTTCGGAATATGTCATCCGGGTACTCCTTTTCTTCACTCCGACATTATTGCTTTTCTTAAACGAATACAAAAAAAAACTATATTCTCGCAATGAATAAATCCATTTTAGGTACTCGTGGCGGGAGGGAAACCTGGAGACGCGAGTAAGGTCGACCTCAGGTCACCTCCAAACTGTTCTTTCTTGACTGCGTGGATGACACACACACTGACGCCTTTTCCAGCCGTGTGTTATCAGATTCTCTGCACCTGAGAATGCAAAGGGACCCTGGAGAATTGGCGGTCAGTATGTGTCTATATTTACCATCATCGCTACACATTTCATGATGATAACATTCACGCGTTGGTGGGAATCCTGATTTTCGTACCATCATGCGGATTGGAATTATTCTTAACGAAGGTTTTTGACAACTGTGTAAGATCAGTTTCGATACGACAACTAGATATCTAAAGTCCATGTAAAAAGGCCTTTGCAAAACAAACTTTTCGATTTATAAGTGTGAATTAAAATTGTTCATTTACTACTCATTATTTCTAAGTAACCTTCGGAACTGAGACGGGTATGAATGCATAGTTTTGATTGCAGGAAAGAACGAGGTACCTCTCTATCTATAACGAGTGTCAAAAACAATCGAATTGTGAACCATTTGCCCAGATAATTTACTTGACTAATACCTAGAATAATGCATAAGCAACTTCTACGGACAGTTGAATGTATATATATGCAAATATATATAAATGCATACATGGTCCATTAATCTACTTTTGACTGGAAAATTAGAAAAAAAACTGTGACAGTGTATTCCTCTAAATAATCATATTTTTATGGGTAAATCATCATAACTAATATCTTTCTAGGCACTAGGGGG
Source organism: Macrobrachium nipponense (assembly GCF_015104395.2). Taxonomy (NCBI): domain Eukaryota; kingdom Metazoa; phylum Arthropoda; class Malacostraca; order Decapoda; family Palaemonidae; genus Macrobrachium; species Macrobrachium nipponense. Next base: position 36,798,645 of record NC_061098.1, on the reverse strand, counting down.
TGGAGCTGGACAGAGCTCTTGTCTGCATGTGACATAGAGTCGATCCTGAATATCTTACTCACTGGATCTTCACCCTTACATACCAGACAAAAGCCCACCTCAAGGAGATTTATTACAATGATGCTTTTTTATTTATTCTTTGACAGGAATCTGTGGCAATACATTTCTGAATTACTCTTGAACTATTGACTTTATCTCCACGAATGCTTCATCAGTTTTCTACTCGTTTGTTCTCTAGTCCTCATAAAGGGTTCTTTTATCAGATATTTTTTTTAGCTTACTCGGAAGGAAGTAAGACTACAAACTACTTTGTTGTTGTTGTTGTTGTTCTTGTTGTGGGTTGGGGGGGGGTTAGGAAAGGTCTATAGAAGAACCTAAAAGTCTCTGAAAAAAGATGTTTCGGGTTGAGGAGTTACAGATACAGGCATTTTAGGATAGGATATTTATGATTTATTTATTTAATGAATGAAAGCGTAAAAAAAAAAAAATATGCATGGTTAAACACTACAGAAAATTATGTATAAAAAAAATATGGCGTATTTATTTTATTGTGGTTACTGAAACAAGGCTCTATTTGACTGTAGATTTTACCACGTTTTAATTTATTTGGTGTACTGAATTCAGGCTATGTTTCTGTCCAATTATTTTGTTTCCTCTTATAATTGAGAATTACATGAACGTGTTTAATTTGTGGTCCTTTTTATTTTGATCCTTATTGTTAGTATGAGTAGTACTAAGAATGAGTATTAATTACGAAGACCACTTTGTATTACGTTAGGAATATAATGTTCACAACTTATATTTACAAGCCCGAGTAAGCTGGAGGTTGGATCAACGCCTTTTTGTTATACATGGAAGATTCGTACAATCTGCAGTGTAGTATGGAGATTATTCACGAAATTTCGAATCACAGAAAAGATTTGTTCGGAATAAAGTTAGATATTATGGACAAATTAATAAGGCAAAAATCCTTATTAAATAACTATTTAAATTTATTATGTCCAAATGACCTTTTAATGGGATGCCTTATGTATGGAAAAAAATAAATTAATTCGTTCGAATAATTCGTAGATCCTTTAGTAGAATACTTTTTTTATTGCAGTAGATAACTGTGTCAATTGTTATTAAATTTGACCTTTCCAATATTACATCCTCTATAAAATTTATGTCTTCAAATAAATGTATGAAGATCCTAAAAATACTTTTACAATACATAATTATAAGATTATAAGATTAAAAATAATTATATTTTCATTCTTAATCCAAAAATTTGATATCTATATTTCGCCATGGAATTATCTCATTTTGGATTTAAGAATAAAGAATAATTGCAGTGATAAAATCTTGCAATAAAGTATTGTGAAATGATTAGGTTAATTCAAAGGTTTGTGAAGACATTATCTATTTAACTATAAGTAGTTTCGTCCACACTTTGTTTCGCTTACATTATCAGAAATGATTATATGTCAACATAGAAAAAGAGTCTTAACATAAATTAGAGACGCTTAAAACCTGTTTACTAAAATGCACGGAGGCAGCTCTCGCTTCAGCCTCTGATGGATGCACCTGCAGGTCGCCAGGTGACGTTAATCATCCACACATCGTCGGCAGGTAAGAGAGAGAGAGAGAGAGAGAGAGAGAGAGAGAGGCAAAACGTCGGGGATCAGTGATTTGGTCAATTATTTCGATATTAGGTATAATATTGCTCCTTTTATTCTTACGTTATGGCAGCAGTCCTGGCGTGATTATAAATGGCTCCTTCTTGGGCGTGGCAGGAGATTCGTTTTGGAGAATCGCACGGTGGTCATGACGATGTATTGCTGAGGCATCTCGGACGGGGTACGTGTATCGGTAGGCCACGCTCGTCTTCTTCAAGCGATCCTGCAGGGGGGCCGCTGGGTTGTTCCTCATCACCAGGCTGCTTGTCTTCTTCGTTTTTTATATATATTAAATTAAATTAATGGTCTTGTCCTGATTGGTGGGGGTGACGTTTCTCTCGATGATGGTCTGAGGGCTTGCTCGTCCTCCTTATACCTTCGGTGGAAGTGCCCTTTGTAAAAAAAGCTTGATGGGTTCTGGGATGTCAGGGAGGGGTGGGGCCTAGAGGTAACCAATCCTCAAAGTTCTCTGCTATCACAGCATCGACGGCGCGATTAGTGTGTCCGTTGTCGACGAGGACCTGGGCCGGTTCGTTCCAGTTCGCTGTGTGTGTCCGCACCAGGAAAGAGCAGTGCGGAGAGGGCCCTCCTGACAAAGGCGCCGATGGTGGAGCGCTTATACCTTTCCAGGGCAACATGCTCTCTCCGCTCATACACATACCCGCAGGTTCGTTGGCTTTGTGTAGAACGTTGCGTGCGGAATCGCGTGTCTTGCTGCCCTCGACAAGGACGTCGGAGGAACGGGGGAGGCGGCGGGTGTTTGGCAGTGTTCTATGGTAAAGGGCAAAAGGCAAACTGTGATCATGAAATGGCACGTCGCAGCTGCTCTATCCCTCTTCCTCCTGGTAGTTCGGCGCTGAACGAAGGTGCCATCGATTGTACGCGCACATACTATCCTTGGTTTGCTTGGAATTCTGGAAGACACTCTCTCCGTCGGTTGTACATGTTAAAAATTGGCGAAAGAGGATCTCCAAGGGGCGTGAAGAACCCATCCGCCAACCCATCGTACCCCGATCGATCTGGGTGTACATACAGCATATTTCTTACAAACAAATTTAGGTTTTACTTTCTAATACAGTAAGGTTACTGAAAGCGTTGCGATTGTAAATCATTTAGATTCAACCTTGATTAATGGTATTTCCGGCGGTGGTATTTATTATTTATTTATTTATTAATGTTTGTTGTTGTTGTTGTTGTAAGGTTGGTCCTCGTCTCTTGCAATCCATTTTTGTAATCACCTCAGGAAAAAAATTGGGAATATTAATGGCTATGCTCTTGCAGACAAATTTTTGTTTTCATTATATTATAACATTCCGTCTAGAAATTTCCAAAAAAATCAAATCAATATCTTGAAGGATTTCAGATTGTGGGAAACGTTGCATTGTATGAAAGATTTCCTGTCTATGAATAAGTTCAGGTAATTTGCTCGTCTCGTCCGAACAAATGTTGTGCAAATGATTTTATTGATATTTATAAGACCTTTTTTTCTTTCTCACACCACGCACACACGTTCATACCACACACACACACACTCCTACACACGCCAACACACAGGCCACACCACCACACCACCCACATATATATATATATATATATATATATAAATATTATATATATAATATATTTATATATATAATATAATATATCTATAACACACCTCTTTACAGCAAAAAATACCATCCAACAATTTTTCACCAAATTATTTTCTCAGGATCCAAAATGTGTTGATTGTGACATATTGAATGATACTGACAGGCCGTTATAGAGATACTTTTGGTACATTTTGCTATCTCTCTCTCCTCCTCTTCTCCTCTCTCTCTCTCCTCTCCCCTCTCTCTCTTATCCAACTCCTCTCCTCCTCTCCTCTCTCTCCTCCTCTTGTATGAAAACATTTGAAAGTTTTGATAATTGCAATAAATATGCTTCTTGAAATAATGCGTTTAGGTTCTAGCTGGCAGATTAAAACTTTTGATAATTCCTGAATGCGTTGGTGATATTAATTAAGTAGTAGAGTTATGAGAGAGACAGACCAGAAATTGATGGAGTGAAATACATTGCCAGTTGTGTAATGAGAGACCATTAGTTCCTAAGCAAAGGCAGGTTAGAAAATTGTTACGAAATCACGGCATTCCGTTAACCTTTCCACGAATAAGTAAGGAAAATTAAAGCAATTCTAATTTCTCATTATAAAGACAGCGAAATTTTGATAAGTTGAATATTTACAGAGTTTCATAGAAATAACCAAGCAGATATAAGTATTTTATGAAAAACAAAGAAGTAGGGGTACAGTTTATAAGAAGGGAGGATAAACCAATGGAAGTTAGAATGCCAATTCGAGAGGGCTGTTCCCTACTGATCAGTTGCAACGTACTTACGATAAAGAAAAAGTTAGTCCCGGACGCTTATATCAAAATCCAGATCAACCGAATCATTAATTTCTGATCTCAGTGCATCGGAATTTAAATTTTAAATCCGTTTAAAATAATGGCAAAACTGAGAATGTACTTGTAGAACTTTTTTCTTCTCCGTGTTTACTTACACAATAAAATAACTTTTTTGTGGGCTTTATTACCAAATCCTTGTGCTGCCACGCCGTTTAAGAAGGTATGACCCAACTCCACCCTTCAACGAATTTGTTAGCTTGATAGATTAAAATAAAACTCTAATAATTCGAATGAGTTGAAAGAGATATTAGTCGTTAGAGTTATGAGGGAGAAGACCAGAAACTGATGGAGTGAAAGTTTACTTGCAGGTGCGGTAATGAGTGAACATTTCTTCCTAAGCAAAAGGCAGGTTAGGAGAATTGTTTACGAAATTACCGATTCCTTAAACCTTTCATGAATATGTAAGAAATTAAAGCATTATTTATCCCTCCCATTAACGCAAAAATTTAATAAATGAAATACTTTCAGATGCAATAGAATACAAAGCAGCTATAAATATATGAGAAACAGAGGCCGGTAGTAAAAAAAAAAACAATTTATACGAAGTAGATGAGGCCAATGGGAAATTAAAATAATGCTTTCCTAAGGGAGGGCTGTTTCCCACGATCAGGTCCAACGTAATTATTACGACAAGAAAAAGTAGCCTCGACCCGCTAATATCAAATCCAGGTCACCGAATCGAATCAAATTAATTCCTGGCCTCAGTTGCTCGGAATTTTATTTTCTGAATATTTTGTCTTTCAAAAATGAACGCGTTCTTCCCGCTCCCTAACACGAAGGTTTTGAAAAAGTTGGTTCCCTGCAGGAAAAAAATATTCTTTCGAAATATATCTCATGCATAAGTGAAAGATATAGGGCCAGTCAGAACGTTTCTAAAATTATTAAAAATGCCGGTTTCTTTTAGAAGAAAGATCCAAATATCGATGAAAACATTTGTTCGGCTGCCAGAAAAACGTAATTAAAAAAATTAATAAAGCACTAAATTTTTACCACTTGGAACAGTCTCGCATACATTTTCTTAGATATCATTTCCGTATATTTAATTTATTTAACCACCTAATTTAATTTACCATTACATTCAAATTCGCAAACACCATCTGCATTTATCCATATTTTTCAACATCGCAAAAAACAAACGCAACAATTAGTCCTCATCCAAACATGTACAGAAGATCGTAAGGTAAATAAAAGCCGAAATAGAAGTACATAAGATGAAAACTTGCTTGTCAAAAACCACTAGACTCAAATACTCAGTTTTAAAGTCGGATCTATTCAAACTTGTTGACATTGAAATAATACAGCCAAAACGTGACTAGGGTGAACTGTGAATTGGTTGCCCAAATAGGATTGTGGGTTTGGGGTTGTTTTTGTTTTTATTAAGGTATTAATTATCTTCAATTATTTATATTCATTCAATAATTATTAATATATATGTATTATATATATATATATATAATATTATATATATATATAAGATATATATCTAAAAGGTAGTGATTAATATTTCCGAGTCGTCCTATCCCTCTCTATATAACTCTCAGCATCAGTCATGGCCAGTGCGTGATATAATATCCACGATCAAATACGTAAATATGCGCATCATATCAAGATAAAAATATGATAACCGCTGGGAATCCAGAAGACTAGAGTAATATGTGACTAAATATCGATACGATACCTTAGGTAGCGATAGGCACTTATGCCCGGGTAGGCGTAATCGAGGAACCCTCTGCACGTGGCCGAGTTAGATAGGGACGCTTACGACGGTATACTACCATTTAGCATATATATATATAATATCTATATTACTACTTCTCCTTTATATAAGATATATATATATGATAGAATATATATATATGATATATATATATGATGAATCTATTATAGATATATAATTATTATATATATTATATTATATGTATTATATCTATTATTAATGTTATATTATATTATTTAATATATATTATTATTCTTATTATAGATATATATAATAATAATCTAATTATATAATATTTTATATATATATATATATATATAAAAACCACACCACCCACACACCACTATATCTATATAATATATATAATCTTATCTATATATATTAGATTCATATATCTCTTATATTATATACATATCTGTATATATATCTAAGTAATTTATATTATATCTATCTCTCTATGTATATTCATCTTATAATCTATTAATTCTAATATATATCTCATAATATATACTCTATATTCCGATCTGAGATCTATGAAATTCTATATTTCATATATATATAGCTATTCTCTCCATCTCTGTCTCATACTCTCTAATCATCTATATATTATCTATATCTCTTATATATCTCATTCTCATATGTCTCTTATATCTCTATCTACTATATAGGTCTTATATCTGATCTATATTCTTATCTATATTCTCTACTGTTCTTCTATATAATCAATCTCTATCATTCGATCTATCTCATCTATCTTCTCTCTCTACGTCTATGATATCTCGATCATCTCTCTATTTCTCTCTCTCTATAACTCTATCTATATCTCTCTATCTCTTCTAACCTCTCTCTTCCCTATACCCCGTCTCTCTTCTCTCTCTCAATATTACTCTATCTTCGTGCTAATCTACTCATCATCTATCGATCTAATCTCTCCTCCCTCTCTCATGCTATACTCTATTCTAATCTATATCCTCTCTATCTCTACTCTCTCTTCTCTCTATCTCTCTATCCTCTGATCTATCTACTATCTATATATCTATATCTCTCTAATATCTCTATATTTCTTCTTCTCTCTCTCTTATATATATAGTCTCTATCTTCTTTATATTGATGTCTATCTAATTCTCTATATAATCTATTCGATCGATCTTTTTAGGTTTGTGTTTGTTGTGTGTGTTTGTCTTTATATAAATCATATATCTCTATATATCTATATTATTATTCTCTATATCTCGTATCACTCTCTCATCTCTTCTATCTCATCTCCTATTTTCTCTCTAGATCTCTTCTTCTCTCTCTCCTATTCTATTTTCTCTTTCTTCGATCTCTATACTCATGCTCTCTAACTCTTCTCTCTTCTCATTCTTATCTTAATCTTCTAATATATCTCTCTTATTCTCATTCGTCTCTATATTTATGTCTCTGTATATATCTCTATCTAGTTCTATTACCATATATATATGGCACACCACACACACATATAATCTAGTATATATATATTAATATAATTTAATATTTATATATATATAATATATATATTATATATGTCTAATATATATATATATATAAAAATAGATATAAAATATATATATTCTATTATATATATCTATATATATATATATAATATATATATTATATATATGTATAGTTCATAGATACCATATAAATAATAAATATATATATATATATATATATATATACTATATTATATATATATAATATATATACGTTATATATGTATATGTATATGTAAAAGTTAGGTTCTAGGTAAATTACTATGTATATGTGATATATATATATTATTATATATCTAAATATAATTATATTATATATATAGATAATATATATATATAATTGTGTTGTCGGTGTGGTGTATATGGTATATGTGTATATGGTGTGTAATGCGTTGTATATGTAGTATGTGTGTATTATATCAATATTAATATATATATACCTACTACCCTACCGACTGCATCATATATAATATACTATGTAATATATTATATTATGATATATATATATATATATATTTACTTTATATATATATATAATATAATAATATATATATAATTGTTAACATGCATCCCTCAGACACTTGCCCCTTGTAAGTTTTTCTTCTTAAAAGCATGTAAGGTTTTTTTTCTTCCTTAGCAATATGCAGAGATTACCTTTCTATATGAAGTCGCAACCGTTTGAAAGTTAAGTAAGAGTTAAAAGACTAACAAAGATGTTTTTGAGTTTCTTTCAAAAACAAACAAGCCGTGTTGGCGACAAACAAAACAAATATTGGCTTCAAAACCACCCCTACAGTGCGTACTCTTACCCTAAGCTTTTTTGCTTCCCAGCATTACACCCTATCAGTTGGACCTTGTCGAGTGAAATACCTGTAACTATGCGCCCGACATAGGTTATTTCTTTCTACTTTTTGGACACTGGGTGTGTATATATATATTATATATATATTATGATATATATATATAATACTATAATAAATAGTAAATATATAAATATATGTTATTATATATATATATATATATATATATATATAAAATATCATATATGGATCATGTATATATATATATATATTATATATATATATATGTATATAATATATCTATATTATATTTAATATAATATATAATATATTATATATATATATATATATATATATATATATATATAATGATATATATATTTGTATATATATATAAGAGTAAATATATATATATATCTATCTATATATATATAGATTATATATTATTAGAGTAATATATTTATATTTATGATTTGATAATTTATTGATAATTTTGTTTTATTTTATGCAATTTTTATATATATATCTATATATATAGTCTATATAGTATTAATATATATATATATTTAGATAATATATATCTATATATAATATATTAAAAATTATAAAAAAATTTTTTATATATATTCTATATATAGTTATATATAATATTATTGAATAAGTTATATATCATATATATATACTATATGATATATAATATAAGTATATATATATATTATATATATATTATTTAGTTCGATGGTTATGTATATGTTATATATATATATATATATATATATATATTATCTATTCTATATATCTATATAATCTATATATATATCTAATTCCATAAATAGGTCTATAATCTCTCTAATCTGTATATATCTATATATTATATAGAGATATCATATAAATAGATAATGTTCTATGTAATATGTAATATATATATAACTATATATGATATATATATATATATATATCTAGTATATCTATATTCTATATAGATCTATAATCGCCTATATATATGATATCATATAAAAATATATGTATCTATATATGGTACTTATATATTATATATATATAGTAATACTATATCTATTATATATATATATATATCTATATATATATAATGTATTCTATAGGGTATATCTATAGGTTAATATAATCTAATATATCTAATTATATATATATATATATATATATATAGATAAATATACTTAATCTATAGACCATATATATATATACAATATAGATTATCATATATATATATATATATATATTATGTCTATCTATAGTATTATATCTATGATATCTTATATGTATCTGTATATTGCTATCATATATCATGTCTATCATATATATAATATACATATATGTATATAATATATATATATCTACTAATAGATATGGGTATATATCTATATGTATTATATATAATTGTATATATACTTATATAATATATATTCTAAATAATCTATCATAGATCTTATATATTATATATATATAATGTAATATCTATTATATATAATATATATATGTATCATATCTATATATATCTAATCTATCTCTATGATATATATATATATATCTTATTATATAATATGTTATATATATATATATATATATAGTAGTATAATATATATATACTATTATATATATCTAGTTTACCTAATATATCATATAGTATATATTATCTTATATATAATATGTATATCTATATGTATATATATATATATATATATCTCTCATATATATATATCAAATATATACTATATATATATGATATGTCTAAATCTATAGATTATATACTATATATCTATATATATATTATAGTATATATTATTTTATATATATATACTCTTATATATGTATAATACCCTCCATCCCCCCCACATATCTATATATGTATTGTATCTCTCTCATACTCTATAGTATATTATAATATCTCATTAATATATATAGTCTAATATATACTATATATGTAATATCTATGTTTATATATCTATGTATATTCATATATGGATACTATTGGCCTTGTATATATATTGGTTATATATATATATCTATATAAGATTATTATATATTCATAATATGTATCTCTATATGTTCTAATATTATAGATCTCTCATTATGTCTATATCTCTGTAATATATAAGTCTATATATATATGGCGAGTGTTATATTATATAGTATCTATATATAATAATATTAATACATATCATATATATACCCAATCTCCTATGTCACATATATTATATATAGATATATAATATATATATGCATAATTCATATCCTCTATATCTCTATATAATAATATTGTTTCTACTCATTCTATCAATATAATAGAATAGATATTCATGGTGTGTGGGTGGTCGTGTGTTTATATATTATCCCTCTTCTATATGATCTCTTACTCTTATTCATCTCTAATCTCTATCTATATCTAATATGTATAGATAAATATATAATAGGTATATCTATCATATTGTTATCATATATTAATCATAGATATATATATATATAATATATATCTCTATACCTATATATAATATAATAATTATGGATTATTGTATAATTCATCTTATATACCCTATATATATCCGATATCCCTATCTCACCCCCTTCTTATATATTATAATATATATATTATCTATCATATATGTTATGTATATGTCTATGTCCAAATTATATGTTATGTGTATATATATTATTATCTATCTATATATGTATAAATATTACTATATATATATAATATATATCTATATATCTAATATGTGTGTGTGGTGTATCATGTGCTATGTTTGTATATGTGTGTATGTGTGTATGATGTGTAATATGTGTAGGTGTGTTGTAATGTCTATATATATATCTATATTATCTAATATATAGTATACTATATATATTAATATATAATAATAAAATATATATTATCTTATAATAATATATCTATAATATATTATAATAGTATTGTTTTACATGCATTCCCTCAGACTACCCTTGCCTTGTATGTTTTTTCTTCTTAAAAAGCAAGTGTAGAGTTTTTTTCTTAGGAATATGGCAGAGATTCCCTTTCTATTATGAAGATCAACCGTTTGAAAGTTAAGGTAGAGTAAAAACCAAGACTAAAACCAAGATGTTTTTGAGTTTTTTCAAAACCCCAACAAAGCCTGTCGGACAACAAACAAATATTGGTCTTCCAACCACCCCTACAGGTGCGTACTCTTGCCCTAGCTTTTTTGTCCCAGCATTACACCCTAGCAGTTGGACTTGTCGAGGCAACACCTTGTACTTAAACTCCCCCCCCGTTCCTAGTTATTTCTACTACTTTTTGGACAACTGGTAATGGGACTCTGCTCAAAGTTCCTATCCTGAATTTTCCTTACGCTGTCAATTCTGAATGGCCGCCTCTGTGTTTACAAACTGCCTTGCTACCTGAGGTGCTAACTCTAACCGTGAACCCTGGATTGTGCTTTTTCTTTCATTTTCCCGGGCCATTTGGGACCTGTATCTATGGATCAAATTTTAATCCATGGGGACTAACTGTACAGTTGATTGGAAGGAAGTTGATTGTTCAGCTTTCACCACTTTTCCCACCTGCTCTCATATTTTGTTTCCAACTGTTTCTCCTGTTGCCATTCCTGTTCCTGTTATCCAATCTCCTTTGGAGTTTTTCTAGTGACATTTGACCTGCAGAAGTGGATATCTTTTGTCTCAATCTAATTACATCTAAGAACAAAGCTGTTACCCTCGATTTGATTTGTTATACAGTGATTTAGAGTTTTTATTTTTATATTACTTCCAGTGTTGAAATTTTGTGGTGTATTTTTGTATTCAAGTAAATATTAGGGTGATTTTTAACATAAGGGCTTTCCTCATTATCTCGTTTGTTTTACAATTCCCCGTCCCCGCTTTGCGGATCTGTGTAGAAGTCCCCGTTTTTTTAAAGTCGTGTGTAAGTTCAACAGGAACCTAAAAACCAATACAATTAAACTACCTCCAGTGTCAATTTTGCGGGTAAAGAATCCTTGGAATTGTCGGACGAGAGCATCCCTTGCTTACAGTGCTCCACCCCTGTAATATCTAAGAATTCCTGTTTTTCATTATTGCATCCGTTTTTATTATTCAGTATTATGTACTGGCTTGCAAAAAATGTGGCACTCTTGTTTCAGATTGTAAAGAATTCCAGGGTAAAGTGATACCTGGCCTCTGTTGATAGCCTCTATAATAATTTATTCTTTTGATCTCCTTAGTGAATTTATTGGTAAGTGAACATATCGCAATTTACTTTTCCATCCTTTTGGCGGTTTACTTTGGTTTTAATTTGCTAAGGGAAGGTTGAACTAATTTTTTCTGCTTACATGTGCCTTATCTAAAATTATGTGGAATAGGAGCCCATTGCTCCATTTTTCATATTAAATTAATTTAACCAAGCCTGCCCTTGTAAAATATATATGTCTATATATATATATTATATATATACTATATATATATATATATATATATATATATATATAAATATATATAAAATAATAATATTAAAACTATATTCTTAAATATATATATATTAATTATATAGTATTACTCTATAATATAATATATATCTTATATATATATATATATATATATATAGGGATTTGTGTGGGTGTTGTTGTGTTGTGTGTGTGTAGTGTGTGTGTGTGTGTTGGGGGGGGGTTGTTAAACCCCTTTCTTTTGTCTTTGAATTTATCGAAAGTCCATTGGTATTTGTAATAAGCTCGTAACAAATTGAATATGAACAATTTATTACCAGTTCCATGGAACAGTGTTATCAAAACAACTTATCCCACACAGTTTATCATGGAACACTGCCTCATCCTTGTTATCGTAAAAGGTATTTAGTACTCTTAACTTTATCACAAACCCCATCTTATTCTTACAGGTGAATGTCTTGGTTACGACGAAACAATCCATCTCTCGGGTTTTATTCTGTCAAATAAAAGGGAAGGGTTGCAATTATCCCTCCTAAAGTTTAGGTCTTGGGATGAATAAATTTTGGCTTTTTTTGGTTTTTTGTTTTTTTCTTTTATATGATATAAATCTTTTCTCATCTTTATCTGAAATAAAGTCTGATGATCAAGGTTACCGTTATTTATGGACAGCAATTCTTCCGACTCGCGGCGATGTTATTGTGGGTAAAATAACCTCTTCCGAGAAGAAGCCTGTTTTAAGGAATGTTTGTTTTAACCAGGGTTATTTTTCTTTCCTCTCTCATTTTTCGAAGGATTTTATTTACTGTTCCTTCCCGGTCCTTCATTAGGGTTTCTGAGTATGGGTCAACTGGGTTCTTTTTACTTGTCTCGCCCGAGGCAAGCATCGTTTAATGTTGAAGTCAACGGTGGTCGATGAGTTTTTGGCTTTTGCCCCAAAATGGAGATACCATAATATTTTGTTAACAAATCCAGTTACCTCTCTAAAACAATTTTAGTCGTTTCCGTTTACCTAGATTTCATTTTGTTCAATCGTTTTTTTGTTTTTTTTTAAATTTTCTTTTAAATTTTTGTCAAAGTGCTTAATGAACAATAATGACGCAAAAATTCTGGTGTAAAATATAGAAACTTGTATTTATGAAAAGGATTTGAAACCCTTCCTTAAGTTGGACCCAGAATTTTAAGTTATAGATAATTTGATCAATAAAATTTCTCTTATCAATGTGAATCATCCTGGATATTTAAAGTATAATTTTAATTTATCAGTCAAAATTTATCAGGTTAAATATCTGATATGTTTAGGAAATAAACAGTAGTTTTATTTAACAAGCCATGATTATCCATAATCTTCACCAGCTAAAAAAGCAAAAGCAAGGCATAAAAGAAACATAAAACCAATTGAACCTTAAACCTTTTATGCGCCGAGCCTCTATTTACAAAAAAAGTGCCTGTCGTATGCGGCGGCCGGCGTTTCGGGAAGTTCGTTAACACCGAAGTCGGAAAAAAAAGAAAAAAAAAAAAAGTTTTTTTTTTTTTTGTTTTTTTTTTCATTAAAAATCACAGCACGCTTTAGTTTTTAAGATTTAAGTAGTTTTATTTTGGGCTCCTTTTTTTGTCATTGCCTGAAGTTTAGTACTGTAAACAACCCATTCAGAAATGAAAAAAAACAATATACAAATATTGGAATATATTACAGTGCAAAAAAACAAAAATTCATACATAATTTGTAAAGCAATCGTGGGCTCTGAGGTCAAAAAACAGTTTAAATCTTAATGGAGTTATTTTTTTTTTCGTTTATGTTATTTTTACCTAAATCGTAATGATTTTGGTTGTATATAAACAAAATTGTAAAACGATCCAAAGCAACACAGGAGAAAAATATTATGAACAATATGATGCCATGAATTTCGTAACGTGCGGATCGTAAAAACAAATTTTTGTTTTCAAAAATTCAAAAAATTCACCCATAAAATCGAATATTGGTGCTAGAGGATTTCCCATGTTTGTTGCAAAATGATGGTAATTGGATTGAATTATTAGTAGACTGTAAGTGTTTTAGCTTATAATTGCATTTTTGCTCGACTATTTCGGTCGGAGTTAAAGTTGACCCAAAGGTTCGAAATTTTTTTCTATTTTCGTAGGTATTTATATGCAAAATAATTATTTCAAAACTGATAAAGCTACCAACAATGAGCTTTTTTTGTTTTTTGTTTATTCTACATGATATGGCGCCACATTTTTCAATGGCATAACACTTTATGTAAAGGCCTGGGAAAAGAAAACGGGTATGCTGAAAATTACGACAAGGTGACTGAAGAAAGAAAGAAAATTCAGAGATTTTCCAGCAGAAGATTAAGCCGCAAGCGGGGGAAGGGAAAGAAAGAAAAAAAGTTTTTTTTTCAAAAATTCACCATAAATCGAAAAATTATTGTGCTAGAGAACTTCCCGGTTTGTTAGCTAAATGAAGGTAAATGATTAAATGTTACTAGATTGTAAGAGTCTTCTAGCTTACCAATAGCGCATTTTCTACCATTTTATATGAAAAATATTTCAAAATTGATGGAAAAACTACAAACATGAGTTTATTTTTTGTTGTATTTTACATGGAAAATGCGCACATTTTTCATGTTATAACACTTTGTATGTAAGGCTCTGATAGAAAAATATAATTTCCTTGAGGCCTTTTTCAACCAGATTACATAAACCACCATTTTATTATTTTAATATAGCATTAATAAGCAATATTTCAGTCTTATGATACCCATAATGTTTTCTGCTCGATTTGAGAGAGAGTGAGAAGAGAGCGGTGGGGAATATCTACTACAGCCTGCAAAACGACCGCACTCCAACATATTTCCAACAGGAACACTCTGGTCACTCACAATTGCTGATTGCCGTCTCTGTTTTGACAATGTCGTGGTGCAGGAGCCAGCTTGTTCACCAGTTCCCGAACGAGAGTCACCCCAAACCAAACATTACTCTGAAATCTGTTTTTCAAAGGACGCCTGTGTTTTGCCTTTGGGCTATTGCACTGCAGCCCTGTTTGCATCATGGGAGAGAGGCGGTGCAAGTCCTGAGGGATGGGGTTTATGTGATTGGTGTTTCGTGTGAGATGGAACGAGTTTATTCCATGTAGGTGGTGGTACCGTGGTAATGGTGGGGATTTCTTTTAGATAAAGAAGGAATTGGATTGGATGGGTGGGAGATGAGGAAAAATTGGCATTTTGTTAAACCTTACTGCTTGTTTATCGAGGAGCGAATATGCAAAATACATCCGCGTGGATCTTCGACTAAAATTTGACCCCAAATTGACCTCTTTCAATCGGGCAACAATGAGAGGAGGAATCAAATTTTGGCGACGATCAGACATAGAATAAAGGGTGACCCAACTGATTGGGGATGTTTGTGGTCGGGGGACGAGTTTTCTCCACGCCTTAGCGGAGGTTTGCGGTCAATGGATTGCTTTTATTTCGGTTCGTCATTAAATTACGTTTTTGCCAGGTCAGTCTACCAATTAAAACAATTTGAACTTTACAGACATACCTTACTAACCCTCTTATCTATAATTCTAAAATATCAATGTATTTCTTAGTCATTCTTAGTGTGTTATTCTTCTTATGGTACTGGACGAGAAATGGCACAATCAAAAGAGTAATAAGATGAATCATGTAATCGCTGATCTAAATCCCAAATAAATCTTCGACTTTCAAAGAGAAATCGCAGCTTAAGCATAATTGATCTTTTTCCAGCCTCGAATGAGTTTCTTTGTCTGAGGGAAACCCCATCGATATCTCCCGGGGCCGGGGCCTGTCCCTCCCACTTCCCCCCCCCAAACCCCCCTCCACCCCACCACCCCATCCCCCAATCCACCCACCTCAAAAAAACACTATCTGGGGGGAAAAATGAATTATCCGGCGAATATCGAGAATAAGATATAGCATTGTAATTTTTAAATGGATGAGGAGAGAGAGACGAGACGAGAGGGAATATGGCATTTGATTACGTGAGGAGATGAGTGGTGATGAAGAGGAGGGTGGGATTTTTTCTTTTTTTTGAATGAGAGAGCGTGGAGAAAGAGAAGAGAGAGAGAAATAGTTTTCAGTTTTCAACAAAAGTTAAAAGGATTCGTATCTGAGGATTTTTTCTTATTTTGGACTTAATTATTTGTGCGAAGGTTTCAGACCTGACCATAATACGCGTCACTTAAACGTCTTTACGTTTAGACTTCAAATGGTTTACAAAATTCAATTTTTGGGCACAGTTTTTGGTGTATAACATTATTATTATTATTTTATTATTATTATTATTATTATTATTATTATTATTATTATGAAATATGATCTGGGCCTCTATTCACTTGCACAGGGGTTAAACGCATCTATCTTCCTCAAAAGGAGGCGTAGATGAGGTCCAGTTTACATTCAGAATTTACAGCTTACGCTGAGGTTAGATTTCAAGGGAAAATGTAAGATAAACTCTAAGGATCAAATTTAAAGGGAATATATCTACAAAAATATTACTCTGTCTTAAGCAGCACCTGAAGGATGCAAGGACTCTCATGGTCCTAATGAATTAATGTAGCCAGGTTGATTGAAGTACTGAGGTCACGTGGTCAGATTTGCTGACACTTGGAATGAACTTGTAAGCTCCAAGCGAAAACCCAGAGCGTATAAAGAGAGAATTTCCATCCTTCTACAGTAAGGAATGAGTGATGCTGATATCTGGAACGAGACAAGGTGGTGGTATGAATGCAGTGCGTCACAGAAAGTAAGTGAGGAGGCATATAAGTCTCATACTCCAAATTCCCGCAAAAGCAAGAGATGGTCGATTACTCCTGTTACGGTACTGAAAGGGAGGGAATGATACACAGACATCCAACAACAGGAATGAAAAGACAGAAAAAGACAGCCACGTTGCTCGTGTACTGACCTCTTGGCTATAGACGCCTGTCTCCGCTTCTAAGGGCACCGCTGGGATTCCAAAGAGTCCCTTGGGGGGCATAGGGTTCAAATAACCACTCGGCACGTGGTCTGTGAGAGGCCAGGAGGACACAGGGGTGTTGCTGGGATTGGGGGGGGGGGGGGTGGGGGGGGGGGGGGCGTATAGGAGCCATCTCGCTCCTCTGCTGGCGATGACTTTCGTCCGTGACTGAGGCAGAACGTTATAGTTGTTTTTTATTAAGCTGGCCTTATGCCAGCACGGGCTCCTGCTCATAGAGCAATCCATAGGGAGAATTTAAGGATATGAATATGCACATTTATTCTAATTATATGGATATGAAAAATGAGATGCAATGCGTGAAAAAAGTTAAATGAAAAGTTAACAGGCGGAGATACAAATCTCTTCTAGTCCTAAGGCACCTGTCAGTCAGTTAGGTGAAAAGAACGAGAACTGGTGAGTCGGAGATGACCACTAAGGAAAATGGAAATAATTATCATTCGAGAAAAACGAATAAAAGCACAATCTATGAGTTGATATACCAATTTCCATTTACTCGAGGAAAGTAAAAAAAGCACCAATTGTTAGTGGTGGAGAACAATGAAAGAAAAACGAATATATAATTTTAGAGAAAGCAGCACAAAAATTAGTAAAAGCTTAACTGGTAGTTAGAGCGCTAGTTGTAGAGTTTCGCTCGTTAGACATAAGGCGGCCGAAAATGGAGGATAAAAGGTGTGTTGTAGTAGGAAAAAGTGGATAGTTACCAACCAAATAGTTAACAACTAATTAGTGGTGGTTTTTGAACCGATACTGTTCTCCGAGGAGGTCATCTAGGAGTTCCATCTCGTATTTTTTGGCGTCGTTGAAGAGGTCGTTAATCAATGTGTTGATTTCCATTATACTTGCTTCTCTGACAGCTTTGAATATATATACTCCGAACTCTTGGAAGGTGAGAACGAGCTTATCTACTATGTCCTCTTCAACATGAATGGCCTCCATCTGAGTAGATCTATTGGAACACAAATGCAGTTCTTCAGTCTGCATTTCGTCCATCCTTGGGACTGGGCGATGCTTCAGTCCAAGTCCTGCTTTCACAAGCAAAGCAGGAAACTAATTGTGGTGTAGGGGTTGGTGGAATCACCTTAGTGGTAGAGGAGATATTCTTTGGGGTTGGAGGAACGGAAGGGGTCGGAGAAGAGACCCTTTAGGGGTCAAAGGGGTGACCTTTTAGGGGTCGGAGGGGTGACCTTTTAGGGGTCAGACGAGTGACCAGAATCTCTAATCCAGAGTTGTCTAATATAAAAACACATGCAAAGAGTTGTAAAATTACCATCGACAAGAAACATTTCTCTATTATTGGAACCACAAAGCAAACTACCCATCTAACTACCCTTGAGTCGTTGTTTATTAAGCACCTATCACTTAGTTTAAACCCCAATACCTCGTCATCTCCTCTCTCTCTGGCGTGAGGTTTACGTTGTGTGCAGATCTTACCGTTTTTAGTTTGTTTGTTTGCATGGTGTTTTTACGTTGCATGGAACCAGTGGTTATTCAGCAACGGGGCCAACTATTTTACGTGACTTCCGAACCTCGTCGAAAGTGAACTTCTATCACCAGAAATACCCATCTCTCACTCCTCAATGGAATGGCCGAGAATCGAACTCGCGACCCCAAGGTGGGACGCTAACATCATACCAACCACGCCACTGAGGCGTTTTTAGTCAGTCAGCTCTTTCTTTATGAATAGGTAGTTATCTCCTAATTCTCTATTTTAACGTTCTGAGTATATTTTAATTCTTATTGTAATTTTTAAGTTTATTTAATTTTTACTGTAATTTTTAGGTTAATTTTAATTGTGAATTTCAATTGCAGACTGATGATGTGTTGGTTACAACATGAAACGTTT
>NC_061098.1:36766723-36774223 GCF_015104395.2 Macrobrachium nipponense | reverse complement strand
GGGGCAGCTCTGAAGTTGGTCCCTGTATTTGATGAGAGAAATGTGCCTGAATTTTTTAAGGCTTTGAAACGGGTAGCTACCAGGTTGTCTTGGCCCACCGAGATGTGGACAGTCTTAATTCAGTGTAGGCTGGTGGGCAAGGCAATCCGGGTGTATAATTCTTTGGAGGAGGGTGTAGCCCGTGATTATAGTAAAGTGAAGTCGTTGGTCCTCAAGGCTTATGACCTTGTCCCTGAGGCCTATCGCCTAAAGTTTAGAAACTTTTCTAAGCATGTTTCCCTTTCATTCGTGGAGTTTGCTAGGCTCAAGGAAGAGCAATTTGATGATTGGCTAAAGAGTCGTCAGGTAGCCTCTTTCTCCTCCTTGAGGAATTAATGCTGTTGGAAGAATTTAAGAAATATTGTAGTAAGGAACTGAGGATATACTTAGAAGAAGTAAAAGCGGTCAGTCTAAGTAAGGCGGCTCAGATTGCCGATGAGTTTGTTTTGACCCATCGAGCGGGGTCCGGTAATTTTGGGTCCCAGGTTATAAATTTCCAGTCTGCTAGGCCAAATAACTTTAATAATAAATCTGGTAATGTTGTAGATAATAGGGTAAAACATTCAGGTGTTCCAACCTATTCTAGGAATGAGAATAGTCAAGGAAAGGTCTCCAGTGGTGGGCACACTAGAGTCTTTTCCAAAAACAGGTTAATGTCTGGTAATGCGAGCAGGGGTAATGGGACTGCTTTTTTTGTGCAATAAGCCCGGGCATTATCAGGCTCAGTGTAATGCTAGAAGGAGGAGGTATCTCCAGAGAAATGGTAACAATGTTGACAACCCTATATCTCTAATTTCAAATAAGTCTAATCCCAAGGTTGAGAATCCATCAGTGGTTGTTAGTGGTAATGAGATTAGTTGTGACAACGGTAATATGAATCCATCTGGGAGTAGTCAGGCATGACTCTATGATAAATATATCTGGCCTGGTAGACTGGTTACTGATTCAGGAGTCCTTAAGGTGAAATTTTTGCGAGACACAGGGTCTGCTCGGTCATTAGTATTGAAAGAATCATTAAATAGTCTAGTTAAATATTCAGGGAATTATGTGGTTCTGGGAGGGTTCCCGAACACAGTGGTTTCAGCTCCCTTGGTAGAAGTTGAGTTATCCTTCCCTGGGTATAATAAAGTAACTGAGTTGGCTGTTGTGGAGAGTCTCCCCATTCCAGGTATTGATGGTATTTTGGGAAACGACATGTTAGACCATAAGGGTCTGGAATTATTCCCCATTTTGACTATGGATGCTTGTCCAGTGGCTGTGACGACCCGGGCATCTGCTAAGGCAGCTAATTTGATAATGATGAGACTTAGATTTAAGTAGGTTTAGAAGTAGAGTTAGAAAGGCCCGAGGGCCAGTAGATAGTCCTAGTAGGTATTAGTGCATATCTTGCAACCCTAACGACTTTTGGACCGTTTCACGTTTATTGAGCTCAGAAACAAGAGTTTGATTTTGAGTTGGGTGACACAGCCGATTTAACTAAACCAAGGTTTTGTGTAATAAAAGGTTTGTTATACCGAGTTAGTCGCCCATCTACACATGATCTGAACAAGACTTCTCGAGTGGAACAAATTGTGGTTCCCTCACAATTTAGGGAGGCTGTTTTGAGGTTGTCACATGATGATTCTTTTTCTGGTCACTTTGGTATATTTAAGACTTTCAAGAGGTTGGCAAAATGTTTTTGGTGGCCAGGATTAAAATTATCAGTGAAACAATTTGTTAGTAACTGTGAGGTTTGTCAGGTGATGGAAAACCCAATCAAGTAATCCCTAAAGCACCTTTAAATCCAATTCCTGCAATTGGGGAAGGCCTTTTGTAGAATTGGTAATAGATGTGGTAGGCCTTTGCCCAGAACAAAGACTGGTGGGTTTACTCATCTCCTGACGATTATGACAGGGCTTCTAGATTTCCTGAGGCATTCCCAATGAGAAAGATTACCTCCAGAGCAGTATTTGAAAAGCTTATTGAATTTTTCTCCAGATATGGACTCCCTCGTAAAATTCAGACCGACTGTGGGACAAATTTTACGAGTAAGGTATTTAGGGGTAAGTGGTCTGAACTGGCCATTCAGCACACTACCAGCGTACCTTATCATCCAGAGTCAGGGTGTGGTGGAAAGATTCCACCAGACACTTAAATCAGTGTTAAAGAAATACTGCTATGAACAAGGAGAGGATTGGGAAAAAGGGCTTCCCTTTGCTCTCTTTGCTATAAGGAACCATCCGAATTCATCTACAGGTGTAGCTCCCTTCGAACTGGTGTTTGGACACAGGGTACGTGGTCCGTTGGAAATTTTCCACGAATTGCTTGCATCTGGTCAGAAGGGAGAAATTAATGTGGTGGAATTTGTAGAGAATTTACGGAAGAAATTAGCCATTGCATGGAAATTTGCTAGAGAAAATTTTGGCTTCTTCCCAAGCAGTCATGAAATCAAATTTTGATAGGAAAACCAAGGTGCGGTCGTTTGAGCCTGGGGAATTAGTATTGGTGTTTGAGTACAGACTCAGACAATTTCCTCGAACCAAGGTATAACCCGGGGGCCCTGGAAGGTTTTGAGAAAATTGTCTGAGGTGAATTATGAAATTGAAGCCCCCGGGACCAAACGAAAGTGCCGGGTCTTTCATATTAATAGATTAAAATCTTATATTTCATGTGGTAGAGATCCTTTAGCTATTGTATATGAGCCTGGTGTCTATGGTTGTAGAGCCTCCAGAGGATAACTTTGAGGATTTAATTGGTCAGGTGTCTTCTGATGCTCTCTTTAATAATATTCAAAAATCTAGAGGTTTTGAAAGGAAGGTTGGACCATCTGGAAGTTACCCAGAAAAGGGACATTATTAATTTAATCTGTTCTTTTCCAGAAGTATTTCAGAGTTCGCCAGGTAGGACGAGGTTGCTTCAGCATGATGTGGATGTGGGCAGTGCTTCCCCTGTAAAGCAGAGTCCTTATCGACTAAATCCAGTGAAGAGGGACATAGTCGAGGAGGAATAAATAAAGTATATGCTGGAGCATGACCTAATCCAACCCCCCCTTCGATAAGTCCTTTGGAGCTCTCCGATTGTTCTGGTTCAAGAAGGTCTGATGGGGAAGTACCGTATGTGTGGATTACCGTAAGGTTAATGCCCACACCAAAAATGACTCTTTTCCTTTGCCACGTATTGATGATTGTCTCGACCAGATAGGTTCTGCCAAATTTATTACGAAACTAGATTTGCTGAAGGGTTATTGGCAGGTTCCGTTATCTGATCGAGCCCGTGAAATCTCGGCATTCGTAACTCCCTTTGGTTTATATGAATGCAAGGTTATGCCATTTGGGATGAAAAATGCCGCGTGTACTTTTCAGAGGCTTATGAATAGGGTAATTTGTGGTTTGGAAGGCACTGAAATAATATCTTGATGATTTAGTTGTCACAGTAATGATTGGCGAAACTCATATGGTAAGGTTGAGAAAAGTGTTTTGAAGCTTTGAGGGCTGCCGGTCTTGTTGTGAACTTAGGTAAGTGTGAATTTGCAAGGCCAAGTATGTTATTTGGGTCATGAGGTTGGTTTGGGACAGGTTAGCCCCGAAACAGCCAATCTCGAGGCCATTATAAATTTGAGAGGCCGTGCAATGTCAGAGAAGTTCGGAGATTCTCGGTATGATGGGCTATTATAGGCGGTTTGTCCGAAACTTCTCGGACATTGCTCAGCCGCTTACTAAGCTATTAGAAAAAGGACAGAAATTTGTGTGGTCCTCTCAATGTGAAGAGTCTTTTATTAAACTTAAACTGTGTTGGTGTCAAACCCAATATTAATGTCTCCTGATTTTCAGAAACCTTTCATTATTGCGGTGGATGCCAGTGATGTAGGCATTGGGGGTGTCCTCTTTCAGAGAAATGGGGCTGGAGAGGTTCGTCCTGTGTCTTACTTCAGCCGTAAGTTATTGGCAGCGGAGAAAAGTTACTCCACTATCGAGAAGGAGGCCTTGGCCTTGGTTCGTACTCTGTTACATTTTAAACCCTATGTGACTAATTTCTCTTTCCCTATAGAGATTTGGACTGACCACAATCCTCTAGTGTTCATCGAACGGATGAAAGGATCCAACCAGAGGATTTTAAGGTGGGCTCTGCAGTTGCAGGAATTCTCTCTGGTTATCAAACATATTAAGGGATCTGAGAACCGTATTCCTGATGCCCTTTCTCGTATGTAATCTTGGCTTTTGTCCCTCCCTCGCCCTTCTCGTGTCTTCATTGGGTTTAGTTTAGATGTAGGTTTGGTTAAGTGCATTGTTTTTGTATGTTCAACCTCGGTAAGGTCTATCAGTTTTTTTTAGTACTCGTTCGAGTCTTGGTTTAGCCTTCTTTAAGGTGCCCTATTGTCTGGTTTGGTAAGTTTTCTTCGTGAAGCTATGCTTCTTTTGTCATGTATATTGTAATAATTTTCATAACCTTTATTTTTCAGGGTTGTTTAAATATTTATCTTGATCTGGTTTTGTATCTCTATAATATTATATTAATTCCTTTTCATTTCAGCATTCTTACAGTATTTGATTTAAAAAAAAAATGTATTCTATGTGAATAATTTTTTTTTGTTTTGGGGGAGGAAGGTATTAGGTTAACGTAAAACTATCATTATCTCTTTTGTTGATTTAAATCAGCCTTGTTTACTTTTTTGTTTACTTTTAAGTTAAATTTTTGCTGAGTATGTTTACTCTTGTGTCACCGTAAGTTAAGTGGCTTTACGATTGTTTCAGTGTTTTGCGCGCCTCTCCTCCTCTTTTGTGTATTAGTGAACTATCGTTTTAACGATTGTCTTCTTTTGCTTTGAGTGTTTATAAACACTGGAAGTGATAAAGTGGACATGGTCGACCGGTCAAGGGGAGTTCGGGTCTTGACAAGCTCTCACCAATACTGTTTCCTGTCGCAGCATATATTTTGATTTGGAGGACGACTTTGGATACTTACCTTTTGGACCACGCACTTGGATATTTCCCTCACGGATTCGGGAAGACGCAGATATACGTCTCTTGTGCGTGTGTGTCCCTGGAAGTTGGATCACGGCATTTTCCGCGCAGGTGTTGTTGTCACCTGCGACCTTCACGCTGCAGTGGGGAGTGGGGATTTCGCAGAGGCTGTATCTGCGACCGCTGTTTCTGCCCCGTTTTTCCCGTCGGAGGATTTTTACGGGACCAGTGTCGTCGCTGTATACCGGCACTGGATTCTGGATTTACCTGCCGTGTCATCCTCGTACAGCTGTTATACGGGAGTGAGAGCTATTGACTCGTGAGGTGGCTAGTAGGGAGTCTGTCGCCAGGTAAGACGTATTATCGTTCCTCTTGTATCGGGAAATGTGTTGCCCTTCAGTACCTGGCGTACAGTATTTGCCCTTCCGTTAGCAGCTTGATGGACTGATCACGGCCCTGAGTTCAACTCCTCTTCTGGAATTTCACTGAGGTGTTAAATTTATATTTTTGCCAATTTTCGTTATTTCTAAGTATATATAGTATGTTTACATGTATATATTGTCATAGTTGATTGTATGTTGGTATTTAGTGGACTGAGTTCCACATTGTTTTAGCTTGGGGTTATAGGTAGGAATATTAAGGTTTTCCTTGTTTTCATCTCCTACTTCTTTCTATCTTATTATTATTAGGTTATTGGTGATTTTGGCTAGCCTTATTTTGGATCCAACTTGTTATATATTAAGTATGTTTTCTCTCTTGAAATTTTCTCTGAATAGGTTTAGTGTAGTAGCTTTAGGTTATTTTGTGAGATCCAGAGAACCAGGTATTTGTTCTCTTGTTGATATATCTATATAATTAAGTGTATTTAATCTCGCAAGGTTGATTTAAGTGACTTTCTAGTTTGTAATAAATATTGTTAAGTTTTCTTGAGTTTCTGTTTCCGTCCTTCCTTGTCACTGAGGTACATATACTGACTGCAAGCCTTGAAAATATAAAGACCTTAAAAGAACCTGTACTGCAACCTGGGAGGTTGTAACATATATATATATATATATATATATATATATATATATATATATATATATATATGTGTATATATATATCCATATATATTATATATATATATATATATATATATATATATATATATATAAGTATATATGTATATATATATGTATATATGTATATTATATATATATATATATAATATATATATATATATATATATATATATATATATATATATATATATATATATATATATACTATATGTGGTGTGTGTGTGTGTGTGTGTATATATATAGTATTATATATATATATATATATATATATATATATATATATATATATATATATATATATATATATATATATATATAATATATATATATATCTATATATATATCTATATATATATTATGTGTGTGTGTGTGTGTGTGTGTGTGTGTGTATGTATAATTAAAATCACGAAGACATGGAACGTGATTGATAAAACAATAATAAAAGCAAATGCCAAGTAAAGAAATTGGAACAACATAGTGGATGCTAGGCCTTTCGACACACTGTCCTTTATATATATATATATATATATACATATGATCCATTATATATATATATATATATATATATATATATATATATATATATATATATATATGCATGCATACATAATTATTATAAATTATATTGAGAGATTTCATAAATAAACATATAAAATCAGTAGCCTACCAAATCCATCAACGGTGTCTTTTATGACGAATTTAATTCCCATGTCATAAATTACATGCAAAATAATCCATGCACATCTCATTCAAATATGACCAATTTTCTTTTTATTCTTCTAAAAAAAGACAGCCCCCAAAAAACAAACCACCCAATCTCGAGGTGCTCTTGTCGTCACAAGAGAGAGAGAGAGAGAGAGAGAGAGAGAGAGAGAGGAGAGAGAGAGAGAGCGAAATATGTTCCAGGAAATAGCCCATCCTTTTTTTTTCCAGCGTTCCAGACGCCCCAAACTTATAAAAGAGCAATGGATTTAGTGCTTGTGAGCTGGAGTAGAGGTTAAACACATTCAGAGAGAGAGAGAGAGAGAGAGAGAGAGAGAGAGAGAGAGAGAGAGAGAGAGAGAGATGTATATTGCAGCTGAAATCAATAAATAATAAAGACGTCGTTGCTAACAATTATTATCGAAAAGAATAAATTAGACATTCCAAGAACTCTTCGCGTTCTTTGTCCAGCCTTTGCAAGTTGCAAGCACTTCATTTCCGAGTGTTCTTCTTGGCATGAGTTCTTTACACTCCATTGAAAGCAGAAGTGAGGCTTGTTAACAAAGGCATCACAGGTCTTGTTAACATCTCGTCGACATCTCGTAAACAAACCAAGCTGAAGCCTCTACCAAGTGCTGGTGAGATCACTCAAGCATTTGATTCATAGTCGTGTTAACATTTTGGGAGGGGCCAATTTTCTCTCGTGTAAGACCATAATTATACAAGTTATGTAAGGATGCCCAGATGGGTATGATGAC